>NC_061513.1:102846595-102879734 GCF_022539505.1 Lolium rigidum
TTAATCAACTTTCATTAATAATTCTCTTCACATGTTTTGCCCCGATTCATCGATAAGCAACTTAATTTTGCAATAGACACTCCTCCATGGTATGAGATTGTTGGAAGGCACCCGAGGATTCGGTTAGCCATGGCTTGTGTAAGCAAAGGTTGGGGGGAGTGTCACCCTTAAATAAACTAAAATACATGTGTAAACAAAAGAGAAGAGGGATGATCTACCTTGCCGGTAGAAATAACGTCCTTCATGGGAGCCGCTCTTTGGAGGTTTGTTTGGCAAGGGGGTTAGAGTACCCGCTACTCGCCGTTGACAACAACAAACACCTCTCAAAACTTTACTTTTGTTCTCTTTATATGATTTCAAAACTGAAAAGCTCTAGCACATGATTTAATCCCTGCTTCCTCTGCGAAGGGCCTGTCTTTTACTTTATGTTGAGTCAGTAAACCTATTTCCCTCCATCTCAAGCAAGCATTTGAGTTGTTGTGATTAAACCATTATATTGTGATTTGCTTCATCATGTCTTTACTCTTCCTTGTTTAGTACAAGTTTTACCTGAATGAATATAGCTTTGAAAGTCATCAATGATTAATATGATTGAGTATGCAAGTTTACCATAAGTTTTTAATATGAGAGCGCTGCTCAATAGATGAATATAATCTGTTAAATGTTCTCTGACCAAGAACAAAGTTTGCCATCACCAATTATGATTCCTTATGCACCTTTATTTGTGACTACCTTATACTTGTTTCAAGATTGAGTTATATGAGGAAGTTGTTTACTATAATGTCTTGTGTGAATGAATATGATGCTTCTTGTCCGTATTTTATTTATTGACTCTTCACTCCATAAACATGTGGACCTGTTTACAGAGTTCAGTTTCGCTTGGGGACAAGCGAAGTCTAAGCTTGGGGGAGTTGATACGTCCAATTTGCATCACTATTTTATATCATAATTTGCTGTTATTCATTGATATATTTCATATTGGGACACAATACTTATGTTATTTCATCTATTTTGCATGTTTCATGATTATTTGGAGATTGAGCAACGGAGCCGGATTCTCGCTGGAAAAAGCACCGTCGAGATGCGATATTTCGGAAGATCAAATGTGGAAGGAAGTTTTACGTAAAATCCTATTTTTCCAGATGACGGAGGAAGCCGAAGGGGGAGCCAGCTGGACCCGTGGTGGGCCCACACCATAGGGTGGCGCGGCCCATGGCCTGGCCGCGCCACCATGTGGTGTGGGGCTCCCTCGGCCTCTTTCGCCTCCTTTTCTTCGCGAAACCCTTCGTCCCGAAGACCTAAGCCATAGAGGAATCCTCACGAAGGGTTACAGCCGCCTCTCGCGGGGCGGAGAACACCGAGAGAGAAAGAGCTCTCCGGCGGGCAGGAATCCGCCGGGGAAATTCCCTCCCGGAGGGGGAAATCGACGCCATCGTCACCGCCATCGAGCTGGACATCATCTCCATCACCATCATCATCATCTCCACCATCATCACCGCCATCTCCACCGCTGGACATCGTCACCGCTGTAGCAATTTGGGTTTGATCTTGATTGTTTGATAGGGGAAACTCTCCCGATACTGATTTCTACTTGTTGTTTATGCTATTGAGTGAAACCATTGAACCAAGGTCTATGTTCAGATTGTTATTCATCATCATATCACCTCTGATCATGTTCCATATGATGTCTCGTGAGTAGTTCGTTTAGTTCTTGAGGACATGGGTGAAGTCTAATTGTTAGTAGTGAACTATGGTTGAGTAATATTCAATGTTATGATATTTAAGTTGTGGTGTTATTCTTCTAGTGGTGTCGTGTGAACGTCGACTACACGACACTTCACCATTTATGGGCCTAGGGGAATGCATCTTGTACTCGTTTGCCAATTTCGGGTTGCCGGAGTGACGTAAACCTAAACCCCCGTTGGTATATCGATGCAGGAGGGATCGCAGGATCTCGCAGTTTAAGGCCGTGGTTAGATTTATCTTAATTACTTTCTTGTAGTTGCGGATGCTTGCAAGGGGTATAATCACAAGTATGTATTAGTCCTAGGAAGGGCGGTACATTAGCACAGGTTCACCCACACAACACTTATCAAAACAATGAAGATTAATCAGTCGTATGTAGCGAAAGCACTAGACTAAAATCCCGTGTGTCCTCGAGAACGTTTGGTCATTATAAGTAAACAAACCGGCTTGTCCTTTGTGCTAAAAAGGATTGGGCCACTCGCTGTAATTATTTCTCTCGCATTTTACTTACTTGTACTTTATTCATCTGTTACATCAAAACCCCCTGATACTTGTCTGTGAGCATTTACAGTGAATCCTTCATCAAAACTGCCCGTCAACATCTTCTGCTCCTCGTTGGGATCGACATTCTTACTTATCGAAGATACTATGATACACCCCCTATACTTGTGGGTCATCAAGACTGCGAGCGCATCGACGTGACAAAGAACGGGGTTAGGCTGGTTTTATCCACCGGCCTGACCGTGTAATAAGAGCAACATCGATGAGCAAACGTGGTGATGCCGATCCAGACGATCGGCCCCAGGGATCCATGAAGGAACATTACACAAAACCTTCATTGAGCAATTCAACATGGAGGCCGATTCCAGCAATCGGCCAAAATTATCCTCACCATCCATCCTGCCTGAATTCAGCATCGATCTAATAGGCGATGGGTTTATGTCGGCTGTTGAGCTGGAGGAAGTCCACGCTGGTCCTATCAGAGCCGACATTCACATAGAGTGCTTTGGCTAATAGTAGAGCCGATTTCAACAGTTACCTGGCAGAATCGGCTCGGGGGGCACATAGAAGGATAGAACACGAGGATACGGAGTTTGAAGCAAGTCAAGATATATTCTCTGATAAAGTGTGGGGGCCGATACGTGAGCAAATCGGCCGTAAAAAATCCAAAATTTTTAAGCACAGCCGATGTGCAGTCATCGACTTAAGGGTGGCTCAGCGGTGCCAGCAGAAACGAGAGCGTGGCCAAGGTGGCGACTTGGTAGTTGTTACTTCCGAGGGTGGTTGCGTCAAGAGTTGGGAAGAACATCAAGACTTCATCAACATTCTCACCGGAAGTTGCATCAGGATGCCAAGGAGGACGAGCCGATAGGAGCAGCAAGGCGTAAGAGTCGAACTGGAAAAGCTCGGGGGGGCGGCTTGCCCTGAAGATTCTTTGTTCGGGCGAGCCGATTTTGTTGAAATCGGTTGGCTCCGCATTTACAACTTGGAAGCCGATGGGAGCCCATTTGGTTGGCTCACTATTGTCCTCGCTCTGGCTGAGGCTCGGGGGGCAGCTTGCCCTGAAGGGTCCTTTGCTACAGGAAGCCGATTTTGTTGGAATCGGCTGGCTCTGCATCACAACTTGTCTGAAGAATGGTGCTGATGTTGAATTATTAGTTTCAGCATGCAAGTCGATTCAGCGACAAGCCCAGGGCCCTGTTGAAGACACCTGCCCAACACCAGATTACCAGCCTGCTGGATCGGCTGGTAAGATTCATAATCAGGTTTTTATTGAGGTGTTTCATGATGCAAAGCCGATGTACAGTCATCGACTCTAGTACAGGGGCGCAAAGTTGTCAGGTTGCTAGTTCGACAGTATTATCAGGGGAGTGTTGGCATACGAGACAGCCTTTTGCTCATTGAACTGTGGGTGACCATCTGCAGTATCGGTTGTCAACGGAAGAAAGGTGATCGACTGGTTGGCCCCGCGTGATAGCTCTCTCAGGCATGATCGAGCCCGGGTCTGTTGGTCTGAATTACGTGTCCTCATCACTGTTTTCACCTCGGCTGAGGCTCGGGGGGCAGCTGGCCTCGCAGATACTCTGTTTTAGAAGCCGATTGGAGAATCGTCGGCTGGTCCCGCAACGCAATTACTCTCAAAAGGCGATAAGTTCTTGCAAAAGAGAGATCCATCATCGCCGATGGAGAATTGACTCTGGGTTATCTGGTTGCTGTAAAGGAACAGAGCAGGGGATATCTGTAATACAGGAGTCTCGGTTTCAACGGCAAGTTTTTCAGCAGCAGTTTTAGGACTCTCAGTTGGCATTGACTTATTGAGCAGTGACCAAGTTCACGATCACTCCGACGTCAAAGAGATGAGAGAGAATCATGAGAGACCGATGCGTTGTCATCGGCTCATTGAGCATTGGCTAAGTGACGATCGGCGGAATCAGTATGAGGGAAATCGGCTAAATTGGCACAAAGGAAATCGGCAAAATCAAATTGGGGAATTTCTTCATTGATGAACGAGATTTCTTACATAGAAGAGCTGATTGCTCTCAAAAGGGAGTACTAAGGGGATACATTGCCCCGTCTACTACTGATCCTATGCTAAAGGTCCTATCTACGGGCCGTCGCTGCCCTCGTCGCCACCCTCGTCGCCGCTGTCGGCGCTGCTGCCGGCGGGTTCGTCGTCACTGCTGTAGCGGCCGCCGGCAGGACCTTCGTTGTCCTCATCCTCCTCGTCGTCGTCATCGTCGTCGCTGTCAAAGTCACTAAGATTCCCCGGCCAGGGGCAGTGGCGCTTGGCCGGCGGCTCGGCGGAGGAGCTGTCGTCGTCATCCTCTTCCTCCTCTTCCTCCTCCTTCACCTCCTCGGAGGAGGTGAAGTCATCCCAGGAGAAGCGATCGTCATCGCTCTCCTCCTTTGATTCCCCGTCGGCGAGGAAGTGGAGGTCGCTCTCCCCGTCCGTCGAGGACTTGTCGTCCTCGGACCAGACGGAGAAGTCGTGGTCGGGCTCCTTCTCGGCCGCTATGGCGCGGCGGACATTGGTCGCGTGGACCTCCTGTGGGTCCCGTTCTGGCGTCGGCTCGTGGGAGGAAGAGGACTCGAGGGAAAGTCCCGATGAGGCGGAGGAAGAAGAAGACATGGTGTGCAGGAGGGCTTTTGGAGTGCTAATGCGGAGAGGATGAGGAGGAGAACTGTTCGGTGCGGTTAAATAAAAGAAGTGGGGGTTTAATGTTCGAACAGTTTTCGAGGAGGTGGTGCCAAAAAACTGTCAAATCGTGCAGAGAAGATGGGAAGGCAAGTCGTCATGATGAAAAAAAAAACTGCGACGGTTTTACTCTGCCACGACGTGACCCCTCGGAGGAAAAAACAGAGTGATTTTGGAATTGTCAGTTCCAAAACCAGGGGGCATGTGTTATCACCAGATTTTGGCCAAATTAGGAGATGGGCCGTAAAGTGAGATGGGCTTGAAGGATTATGCGTAAAGATCTCTGAAGCGGCCTGGCACGAAGGAGTTGGGCTAAATTGCCCGTGTATCTGTAACATATTAGATCGCATCTTAGATTAGAAGTTAGAGTTTTACCCGTGCACGGTTTGGTGCACGCCTAAATTAGAAAGTCCCCTGGACTATAAATATGTATCTAGGGTTTATGGAATAAACAACAACCAACGTTCAACACAATCAATTTCGGCGCATCGCCAACTCCTTCATCTCGAGGGTTTCTCCGGTAAGCACCATGCTGCCTAGATCGCATCTTGCGATCTAGGCAGCACAAGCCTATCTACGTTGTTCATGCGTTGCTCGTACTGAAGCCTTTTTGATGGCGAGCAACGTAGTTATCTTAGATGTGTTAGGGTTAGCATTGTTCTTCGTATCATATGCTGTCGTAGTGCAACCCTCATGCATCTAGCCGCCCTTACACCTATCTTAGGTGTAGGGACGGCACCCCGCTTGATCATTGTTTAGTAGATCCGTTCCGTTACGGTTGCTCCTTGTTCTTCAAGGATTAGTTTAATATCCGCAATAGTTAGGCCTTACAAAGGGTTGGAGGATCCAGCGGCGTGTAGGGTGTAGTTTGCTAGCCCTAGACAGGATGTTCCGGGGATCAACCTCGTGTTGGTTTTTAGGCCCTGTCTAGGATCGGCTTACGATCACCGTACGCGAGCGCGATGCCCAATCGTGAGTAGGATGATCCGATTATGCGTGAAAACCCTAAATCGTCGTACATCGCATTAGCTTTATCTTGATCAAGCAGGACCACCATATATTCGGACACCTTGTACGAATCATGGGTGGATCGGCTCTTTGAGCCGATTCACAAGATAACCTGAGAGCCGATCGAGGCTCGTATTTAACGTTTACGTGTGTGCCCTGCAGGAAACTAAGCGAGGCATCATCCAACACCTTCCTGACCAGGTATAGGTCAGGTGGCACGCCCTTGCGACAGCATCGGGCGTGTGACCAGAAGGCTTTGCGGGCCGTCGCTCTGAGGGACTGGGGCCAGCCGCAGCCCTGAGTTGTTCCCGGCTCTACGGTGTTGCCAGTCGTTGCTCGACGGTGGGTTTCTGACCGCAACACAACTACTTGAAATAAAGCTATTACATGATGAATAGACACGCAGGTCTTAACAAAAATTAAAGACAACCATTAGGCTCCTGCCGGTTGCCATAATACAACAATGAACATCTCATACATCAAATATAATCATCATCACATCATGGCCATATCACATCACCAAACCCTGCAAAAACAAGTATGACGCATCTAATTTGGTTTGCATATTTTACGTGGTTTAGGGTTTTCGAGTAAGATCAAATCTACCTACGAACATGAACCACAACGGTGATACTAGTGTTGTCAATAGAAAGAGTAAATTGGATCTTCACTATGGTGGGAGAGACAGACACCCGCAAAGCCACTTATGCAATACAAGTTGCATGTCAAGCGTGGAGCAAGTCTCATGAGACGCGGTCATGTAAAGTTAGCCCGGGCCGCTTCATCCCACCATCCCGCAAGATGCAAAGTACACAAACTAAAGCAACAAGAGCATCAACGCCCACAAAACCATTGTGTTTTACTTGTGCAACAGATCTATGCATAGACATGGCTTTGATACCACTGATGGGGTTCGTAGCATAGAAAACAAAAAATTTCCTACCGCAAGACGAATAAATCCAAGATCCAATCTAGGAAAAGCCAAGATCTAATCTATGAAGATCGAAGCAACGAGATTGATATGAGACTAACCCTCGAAGATTTCCAAAGCCTACGAGATTAGATCTCGTTGTTGGTGTAGACGATCATCCCAGTGCCGCAAATCCGGCAAGCACTTCCGTACTCTGGCCGCGCGTACGGTGTCGATGAAGCTCCTTCCTCTCCCCGTTCCAGCGGGCAGCGGAGGTGTGGTAGATCTCCACGGAATCCCAGCAGCACAACGGCGTGGTGGTGGTGGTGGAGAAGAATTCTGCGGAGGCTTCGCCTAAGCCGGAGCAGGAGAAACTGGGAGGGAGGAGAGGTGGCAAATTAGGGTTGCGAACGGAGCAGCTTTGGCCGGCCAAACTATCCCACTATATATAGTCGGGAACTAGGGTTAGGGTTTCACAAAACCCATCTAGTGTCGGCGCCTGGTGGGCCCACACAACACCCTGGCGCGGCCTGGGGGGGCCCGCGCCGGCCTGTTGTGTGGCCCACCCCTGGCTCTTTTCCTTCTCCCCTTTGGACTCCATCTGCGTGACTGTTATCACCAGATTTTGGCTAAATTATGAGGTGGGCCGCGATCAAGATGGGCTTGGAAGATTACACGTGGAAGATCTCTGAAGCGGCCTTGCTCGGAGAATTTGGGTTAGATTGCCCATGTATCTTTAATTACGATAGATTGTATCTAGATTAAAAGTTAGAGTTTATCTCGTGCACGGTTTAGTGCACACCCACATTAGAAAGTCCCTCGGACTATAAATATGTACCTAGGGTTTATGGAATAAACAACAACCAACGTTCAACCACAAACAAATCTCGGTGCATCGCCAACTCCTTCGTCTCGAGGGTTTCTACCGGTAAGCACCATGCTGCCTAGATCGCATCTTGCGATCTAGGCAGCACAAGCCTGCCCCACGTTGTTCATGCATTGCTCGTACTGAAGCCTTTTTGATGGCGAGCAACGTAGTTATCTTAGGCGTGTTAGGGTTAGCATTGTTCTTCGAATTACATGCTTTCGTAGTGCAACCCTTGCATGTCTAGCCGCCCTTACACCTATCTTAGGTGTAGGGGCGGCACCCCGCTTGATCATAGTTTAGTAGATCTGATCTGTTACGGTTGCTCCTTGTTTCATCAAGGATTAGTTTAACATCCGCAATAGTTAGGCCTTACAAAGGGTTGGAGGATCCAGCGGCGTGTAGGGTGGCGTTTGCTAGCCCTAGAAAGGATGTTCCGGGGATCAACCTCGTGTTGGTTTTTAGGCCCTGTCTAGGATCGGCTTATGGTCACCGTGCGCGAGCGCGAGGCCCAATCGTGAGTAGGATGATCCGATTATGCGGTGAAAACCTGTTATCACCGGAATTTGACCAAGTCAGAGGTGGGCTGCGATCAGGATGGACGTGAAGAAATATATATTTAGAAGGAATACATGGATCGGCCTTTTATACCAAGTTGGGCTTAATTGCCCATGTATCTGTAACATATTAGATCGTATTTTAGTTTAGAGATAGAATCTTACTCGTGCACGGTTTAGTGCACGCCCACATTAGAAAGTCCGCCGGACTATAAATATGTACCTAGGGTTTATGGAATAAACAACAACTCACGTTCAACCCAAAACAAACCAATCTCGGCGCATCGCCAACTCCTTCGTCTCGAGGGTTTCTATCAGGTAAGCGACATGCCGCCTAGATCGCATCTTGCGATCTAGGCAAGACAAGCCCCACGTTGTTCATGCGTTGCTCGTACTGAAGCGCTTTTGATGGCGAGCAACGTAGTTATCATAGATGTGTTAGGATTAGCATTGTTCTTCGTTTAAGCATGCTTACGTAGCGCAATCCTTGCATATCTAGCCGTCCTCACACCTATCTCGGGTGTGGGGGCGGCACCCCGCTTGATCATTATTTAGTAGATCTGATCCGTTACGATTGCTCCTTGTTCTGCAAGGATTAGTTTAATATCTGCAATAGTTAGGCCTTACAAAGGGGGAGGATCCAGTGGCACGTAGGGTGGCGTTCGCAAGTCCTAAACGAGATGTTCCGAGGATCAACTTCATGTTGGTTTTTAGGCCTTGTTTAGGATCGGCTTACGAGCACCGTGCGTGGCCGCGAGGCCCAACCTGGAGTAGGATGATCCGATTATGCGGTGAAAACCCTAAATCGTCGTAGATCTCATTAGCTTTATCTTGATCAAGCGGGAACACCAAGTATTCGTGCACCCCGTACGAATCATGGGTGGATCGGCTCTTTGAGCCGATTCACGAGATAACTCGAGAGCCGATCGAGGCTCGTATTTAACGTTTACATGTATGCCCCGCAGAAACTAAGCGAGGCATCCACATCACCTTCCCGACCAGGTATAGGTCAGGTGGCACGCCCTGCACTTCGCATCGCCGCGTGTGACCGAAGAGCATTGCGGGCCGTCGCTCGGAGGGGTCTCGGCCGGCCGCAGCTCTAAGCTCTTCCCGGCTCTACGGTGTTGACAAGGCCGCTGCCCGCCGGTGGGTTTTGGCAGTCAACACATTCGGCACGCCCGGTGGGACAAACGTCTACGTCAACCACATCGCCATCTACATCTGAGATGGCGGACGGCACGCCAGTCACCTACGAGGAGCTGCCTGACGAGCTCAAGAAGCAATACAACGAGATCAAGGCCACCCTCGAAGCCGACCTCATCGGCTCTTTCAGAGAACCCGTTCCCATGGCATCAGATGGAAGGGATTCTCACCGCAAGGTGCACTCGATGGGATAGACCTCTCTGCCCCGTCGGAGGAACGCACCAGGGGACTGCGGCAGGAGATCAACTACTTGGTGGCTCACTCGCTACACCGCCACTCTGAAAACTTGGTTAATGTGTTGGAGCGTGTCGCTCTGCGTGTAATCCAGGAGATCATGAGCCACCAGTACTCGCCGTCAGGACCAGCGCTCGGGACTCATCAAGGAGAGTTGCCACTCCAGTCCCGTCCACCGCTGCCGTATGCGTTGGCAGCACCCGCTGAAGTGCCGACTACACCGGCATTCGTCGTCTACAAGATTGGTGGTGACCCTAGTGACTACCGAGTTCTTGATCGAGGCGCCTAAGGAGATCCCTGAAGGATACGCGTGCACGTATGTGCCAGATTGTGGTAGCTGGGCACTCACAAACCAGGCCACGACATCGGGGACTCCGGCGAAGACAGGAGGAACGTCAGCAACAGAGCTTGAGAAGCAAACGTGGCTAACTAAGTACGCCACACCGACGAAACTCCCGAGCCCAACTCCTGCGGTTGGCTCAGAGCTGGAAAAGCAAACATGGCTGGCTAAATACGCCACCCCGGCGAATCTTCGCAGTGCAACTCCTACAGCCAAGACAAGCGGATCAGATCAGCACCATACCGAGAGACCAGCTCGGCATGGTGCCGAAAAGAAGGGCAGTCGGCTATTCCAAGCCGTACCCCGACGATTATGAGATGATCCCGCCGCCACCTAAATATCGGCTCCCCGACTTCTCCAAATTCAGTGGATCAGATGGCTCCAGCCTCCATCGAGCACGTCGGCCGATATTTGGCTCAACTAGGACCGGCTTCGGTTGTCGGATCAGCTACGCGTGAGGCTCTTTCACAGTCCCTCACGGGATCGGCTTTTGGATGGTACACCTCTTTGCCGCCAAACTCCATCCGAGCCTTGGAAGCAATTAGAAGAACAGCTCCATATGCAATACCATTCGGAGGCTTCCGAGTCCGGCATTGCCGATCTAGCACAACTACGTCGAAGCGCGGGGAAACGGTGACAGAGTACATCCAGCGCTTCAGGAATCTTAGGAACCGATGTTATTCGGTTCGTATAACCGAAAAGGAAGCGAGCCGAGTTGGCGTAGCAGGCCTTACCACACAACTCAAGGACATGGCCTCCCAAGCAGATTATCCCTCGCCGGCGCACATGGTTCGAAACTATCAGCATATGAACAGCGCCACCCGGACCCGTACCAAGACAAGTTCAAGCGTGCGATAGTCATGGTCGATACGGAGGAAGATGAAGTGCTCGCGGGAGACCAAGAAGTAGCAAGTAGCCGAGTGGACTCGGGGAGGAACCCCCGTGTCCTGCAAATGGTTAAAGCCACCAGGGCCGCCCAGGGGATTTGATTTTGACGTGACCAAGACCGAACAAATCTTCGACCTCCTGCTCAAGGAGAAACAGTTGACGATTCCTGAAGGTCTCAAGTTCCCCACGGCGAAAGAGCTAAACGGAAAGCCGTACTGCAAATTCCACAACTCGCTCTCCCATGCCACCGGCCGACCGCAGGGTGTGGCGTCGGCACATCCAAGCGGCGATAGAGAAGGGGCGTCTAATTTTCAACCAGCACGCCATGAAGGTCGACACCCAACCCTTCCCCGCCGTTAACATGGTGGAAGTCACCTACCCGGAGGGTTGCCAGCCAGGTCCCTCGTTCAAGCATCAACATGGTAGGACCTCGGGAACCACTCGGCAAAGATGGAGATGAGGGCAGCTGCTCTCATAGCAAGGATACAGAGGGAGGCCGCTCCACGCGATCGGCTCCGTCATGATGGCAAGCGCTACGTCACGGAGGGAGAGGTGAAGAACATAAGATATCAACGGCCTCTCTGACCACCTCCTCAACAAATATGTGAGTCAGTATGACCAACGCCGACGGTCCAATTATGATGATAGAGGGGATCGTCTGGCTAGAGAAGCCAGAAGACATCGTCGGCAGGATCGCGATGAGGAGGAGCACGAGCGCTGTGCCACGGAAACATAAAGGGAGCAAGACGACAACGCCGAGCATCGGGACCTGTCCCTTCTTCGGACACTGCCGGGATTCAGGAATGAGCCGATTGCCCACAATCGGCAATTGCCCGTAATGCAACAAGAAGAAGAAGGAGGCAGCCAACGTATCTGTGTTCGAGCGCCTAGGGCCTCTCCCGCCACAAAGCAAACGCGCTGAGTCACCTCGTTGGGCAGATCTTGAGGATTCAGAAGACGAGGGAGAAGTAGAAGAGGACAAGTACCACCGGCCAAGGTGGTGCCCTGACGGACTCAGCCGTTCCCAAAAACGCAGGGTTCAGCGATTGCGCGGCCTGGAGGAAGCCGAAAGGTTATACCTGCATACGCTAAGGAAGGCACGGCCTGATCTGGCTGCGAAGGTTCAGCGAACCCTGGATGAAGAGGGTCGTCCACGAAAAATGGAATGGCGCCACAAACAGAGGAAAGCCGACGATGAGACATCGGCTGGCACAAACATGGTACTCGTCTTGCCGACAGAGCTTAGGGCTCCACGTTTACACGACGCACTCAAGGTGGACGACGGCGAGCACGCCAACAGGATGAAATCAGAGATTGGGCTGGTTTTGTCTGCCGGCCTGAGCGAGTAGCAAGGGCTCGTCAATAAGCTAGCATGGCGAGGCTGATCCTTGTGATCGGCCCCAAAAATTTATGAAGGGACATTACAAAACCTTCATCAAACAAGCAACATGGGGGCCGATTCCGAGCAATCGGCCAAAATTATCCTCATCCTCCATTTTGTCTGGGTTTAGCACGTTATCCGACAGAGCCGATACCATCAAATCTCTTGACAGAATCGGCTCGGGGGGGCACCCAGATGGATATAACACGAGGATATGGATATGCAATGGAAGCGTCTCATCCTTTGTCGATGGGTATGAAAGTATGGGGGGCGATGCACGAGTCGGCCGTAAAAAAATCTGAAAATTCGAAAAAATTTCGAGCACAGCCGATGCAGCAGACATCGACTTAAGGATACAAAAGCCGATGCGTGGCCATCGACTCAAGAGAAATAAGAGCTCGGATCTTCCCTTCAAGGACAAGGAAAGGAGCCGATCTAACTGGCAAGGCGCAGGAAGAACTGAAGAAACTCGGGGGGGGGGCAGCTCACCTTGAAGGTTCTCTGCTTGGGGCTACGTCATGAGTTAAGGCTAATGTCGGCACATGTGTCTGGCTCGCCTTCACTAAGGTTTGGGGGGCAGCTCACCCTAAAAGTGATTGCTCTAGGGAGCCGATTTGGTTGGAATCGGCTAGCCCTGCGACACAACTGGTTTGGAGAGCGGTGTTCCGTTACAGAGTCATCAGTTTGAGCATCCAAGACGGTTCCGGGGCTCTTTTAAGGTCACTTGCTCAAAGATCAAGTCGCCAGCCTTACCAAGATCGGCCGTGTCATCGTCATCGGCGTGCTTCGCCTAATTTGGAGGGATGGCTGAGTTGGCCCGTCTCACAGATTATCATGAAACTGATGTGTTGCCATCAGTCACTAAGCGTGGATTAGGCCGACCGTCGACAAACTCAGCATGAAAGAAATCGGCGAAATCAAGCTAAGGGAATTCTTCATTAATATGGGGATTTCTTACAATGGGGAGCCGATTGCTCAAGGAGGGAAGAACAAAAGAAGGGTCTGTTGACCAATCTACTACGGCTAGGCCTATACTGTTAGATCCTAATCTACGGGCCATTGATACGTCTCCAACGTATCGATAATTTCTTGTGTTCCATGCCACATTATTGATGTTATCTACATGTTTTATGCACACTTTATGTCATATTCGTGCATTTTCTGGAACTAACCTATTAACAAGATGCCGAAGTTCCGATCTGTTGTTTTCTCGCTGTTTTTGGTTTCAGTAAATCCTAGTAAAGAAATATTCTCGGAATTGGACGAAATAAAAGCCCGAGAGGCCTATTTTTACACGAAGCATCCGGAAGACCGAAGACAAGACGAAGAGGGGCCACGGGGTGGCCAAACCCTAGGGCGACGCGGCCCCACCCTCGGCCGCGCCGGCCCGTGGTTTGGGCCCCCGTGCCGCCTCTCGACCTACCCTTCCGCCTACTTAAAGCCTCCGTGACGAAACCCCCGCATCGAGAGCCACGATACGGAAAACCTTCCGGAGACGCTCGTCACCGCCGATCCCATCTCGGGGGATCCTGGAGATCGCTCTCCGGCACCCTCGCCGGAGAGGGGAATCATCTCCCGGAGGACTCTACACCGCCATGGTCGCCTCCGGAGTGATGAGTGAGTAGTCTACCCCTGGACTATGGGTCCATAGCAGTAGCTAGATGGTTGTCTTCTCCCCATTGTGCTATCATTGTCGGATCTTGTGAGCTGCCTATCATGATCAAGATCATCTATATGTAATTCTATATGTTGCGTTTGTTGGGATCCGATGAATAGAGAATACTTGTTATGTTGATTATCAAAGTTATGCTATGTGTTGTTTAAGATCTTGCATGCTCTCCGTTACTAGTAGATGCTCTGGCCAAGTAGATGCTTTTAACTCCAAGAGGGAGTACTTATGCTCGATAGTGGGTTCATGCCTGCATTGACACCTGGGACAATGACAGAAAGTTCTAAGGTTGTGTTGTGTTGTTGCCACTAGGGATAAAACATTGATGCTATGTCTAAGGATGTAGTTATTGATTACATTACGCACCATACTTAATGCAATTGTCTCGTTGCTTTGCAACTTAATACCGGAGGGGGTTCGGATGATAACCTCGAAGGTGGACTTTTTAGGCATAGATGCAGTTGGATGGCGGTCTATGTACTTTGTCGTAATGCCCAATTAAATCTCACTATACTCATCATGATATGTATGTGCATTGTCATGCTCTCTTTATTTGTCAATTGCCCAACCGTAATTTGTTCACCCAACATGCTGTTCGTCTTATGGGAGAGACACCTCTAGTGAACTGTGGACCCCGGTCCAATTCTCTTTACTCGAAATACAATCTCATCGCAATACTTGTTTTTACCGTTTTCTCTCGCAAACAATCATCTTCCACACAATACGGTTAATCCTTTGTTACGAGCAAGCCGGTGAGATTGACAAACTCATTGTTTCGTTGGGGCAAAGTACTTTGGTTGTGTTGTGCAGGTTCCACGTTGGCGCCGGAATCTCTGGTGTTGCGCCGCACTACATCCCGCCGCCATCAACCTTCAACGTGCTTCTTGGCTCCTCCTGGTTCGATAAACCTTGGTTTCTTTCTGAGGGAAAACTTGCTGCTGTGCTCATCATACCTTCCTCTTGGGGTTGCCCAACGAACGTGTGAAATACACGCCATCAAGCACACTTTCTGGCGCCGTTGCCGGGGAGATCAAGACACGCTGCAAGGGGAGTCTCCACTTCTCAATCTCTTTACATTGTTTTTGTCTTGCTTTATTTTATTTACTACTTTGTTTGCTTCACTAAATCAAAATACAAAAAAATTAGTTGCTAGTTTTACTTTATTTGCTATCTTGTTTGCTATATCGAAAACACAAAAAAATTAGTTTACTTGCATTTACTTTGTCTAGTTTGCTTTATTTACTATTGCTAAAATGGCTACCCCTGAAAATACTAAGTTGTGTGACTTCACAACCACAAATAATAATGATTTCTTATGCACACCTATTGCTCCACCTGCTACTACAGCAGAATTCTTTGAAATTAAACCTCGCTTTACCGAATCTTGTTATGAAAGATCAATTTTCTCGGAATTAGTTCCGATGATGCTGCTGCCCATCTTAATAATTTTGTTGAACTATGCGAAACGCAAAAATATAAAGATGTAGATGGTGATATTATTAAACTAAAATTGTTCCCTTTCTCATTAAGAGGAAGAGCTAAAGATTGGTTGCTATCTCTCGCCTAAGAATAGTATTGATTCATGGACTAAATGCAAGGATGCTTTTATTGGTAGATATTATCCCCCTGCTAAAATTATATCTTTGAGGAGTAGCATAATGAATTTTAAACAATTAGATACTGAACATGTTGCTCAAGCTTGGGAAAGAATGAAATCTCTGGTTAAAAATTGCCCAACCCATGGATCGACTACTTGGATGATCATCCAAACCTTCTATGCAGGACTAAATTTTTCTTCACGGAATTTATTGGATTTAGCTGCTGGAGGTACCTTTATGTCCATCACTCTTGGTGAAGCAACAAAGCTTCTTGATAATATGATGATCAACTACTCCGAATGGCACACCGGAAAGAGCCCCACAAGGTAAGAAGGTAAATTCGTTGAGGAATCCTCTTCCTTGAATGATAAGGTTGATGCTATTATGTCTATGCTTGTGAATGATAGGACTAATATTGATCCTAATAATGTTCCGTTAGCTTCATTGGTTGCACAAGAAGAACATGTTGATGTAAACTTCATTAAAAATAATAATTTCAACAACAATGCTTACCGGAACAATTCTAGTAACAACTATAGGCCATATCCTTATAATAATGGCAACGGCTATGGTAATTCTTATGGAAATTCTTACAACAATAATAGGAATTCACCCCCTGGACTTGAAGCCATGCTTAAAGAATTTATTAGTACACAAACTGCCTTTAACAAATCTGTTGAGGAAAAACTCAATAAAATTGATATTCTTGTTTCTAGAGTTGATAGTCTTGCCTTTGATGTTGATCTTTTGAAATCAAAAGTTTTGCCTAATGAGAATTATCATGATAAAATTACTACTACAGCAAATGCCATTCAAGTTAGAATTAATGAGAATATAAGATTAATGGCTGAACTGCGTGCTAGGTGGGATAGAGAAGAAAATGAAAAACTAGCTAAAGAGAAGAATATAGCTAAAGTTTGGACTATTACCACCACTAGTAATGCTAATGCTACACATGTTGCTGCACCTCCTACTCATACTAATAAAAGAATTGGTGTTAGCAATGTTTCCACTTCTAATGCAAAGCGCGAAAAACTGCCTCGAAACCGCTAAAACTGCTGAAACCGCTCGTGATAAAGCCGCTGAAATTTTTTCCAACATTGGGGATGATGATCCCATTGCTTTAGATTATAATGGTTTGAATTTTGATGATTGCCACATCTCTGAAGTTATAAAGTTCTTGCAAAAACTTTCTAAAAGTCCTAATGCTAGTGCTATAAATTTGGCTTTCACGCATCATATTACAAATGCTCTCATAAAAGCTAGAGAAGAGAAACTAGAGCGCGAAGCCTCTATTCCTAAAAAGCTAGAAGATGGTTGGGAGCCCATCATTAAGATGGAGGTTAAAGATTTTGATTGTAATGCTTTATGTGATCTTGGTGCAAGTATTTCTGTTATGCCTAAGAAAATTTATAATATGCTTGACTTGCCACCGCTGAAAAATTGTTATTTGGATGTTAATCTTGCTGATCATTCTACAAAGAAACCTTTGGGTAAAGTTGATAATGTTCGCATCACCGTTAACAATAACCTTGTCCCCGTTGATTTTGTTATCTTGGATATTGAATGCAATGCATCTTGTCCAATTATATTGGGAAGACCTTTTCTTCGAACTGTTGGTGCTATTATTGATATGAGGGAAGGTAATATAAAATATCAATTTCCTCTCAAGAAAGGTATGGAACACTTCCCTAGAAAGAGAATGAAGGTACCTTATGATTCTATTATTAGAACAAATTATGATGTTGATGCTTCATCTCTCGATGTTACTTGATACACACTTTCGCGCCTAGCTGAAAGGCGTTAAAGAAAAGCGCTTATGGGAGACAACCCATGTTTTACCTACAGTACTTTGTTTTTATTTTGTGTCTTGGAAGTTGTTTACTACTGTAGCAACCTCTTCTTATCTTAGTTTTGAGTTTTGTTGTGCCAAGTTAAGCCGTTGATAGAAAAGTAAGTACTAGATTTGGATTACTGCGCAGTTCCAGATTTCTTTGCTGTCACAAATCTGGGTCTATCTCCCTGTAGGTAGCTCAGAAAATTACGCCAATTTACGAGCATGATCCTCAGATATGTACGCAACTTTCATTCAATTTGAGCATTTTCGTTTGAGCAAGTCTGGTGCCATTTTAAAATTCGTCAATACGAACTGTTCTGTTTTGACAGATTCTGCCTTTTATTTCGCATTGCCTCTTTCGCTATGTTGGATGAATTTCTTTGATCCACTAATGTCCAGTAGCATTATGCAATGTCCATAAGTGTTAAGAATGATTGTGTCACCTCTGAATATGTCAATTTATATTGTGCACTAACCCTCTAATGAGTTGTTTCGAGTTTGGTGTGGAGGAAGTTTTCAAGGATCAAGAGAGGAGTATGATGCAACATGATCAAGGAGAGTGAAAGCTCTAAGCTTGGGGATGCACCCGGTGGTTCACCCCTGCATATATCAAGAAGACTCAAGCGTCTAAGCTTGGGGATGCCCAAGGCATCCCCTTCTTCATCGACAAATTATCAGGTTCCTCCCCCGAAACTACATTTTTATTCGGCCACATCTTATGTGCTTTTTCTTGGAGCGTCGGTTTGTTTTTGTTTTTGTTTTGTTTGAATAAAATGGATCCTAGCATTCACTTTATGGGAGAGATACACACTCCGCTGTAGCATATGGACAAATATGTCCTTGGTTTCTACTCATAGTATTCATGGCGAAGTTTCTCCTTCGTTAAATTGTTATATGGTTGGAATTGGAAAATGATACATGTAGTAATTGCTATAAATGTCTTGGGTAATGTGATACTTGGCAATTGTTGTGCTCATGTTTAAGCTCTTGCATCATATGCTTTGCACCCATTAATGAAGAAATACATAGAGCATGCTAAAATTTGGTTTGCATATTTGGTTTCTCTAAGGTCTAGATAATTTCTAGGAACAACAAGGAAGACGGTGTAGAGTCTTATAATGTTTTCAATATGTCTTTTATGTGAGTTTTGCCTGCACTGTTCATCCTTGTGTTTGTTTCAAATAACCTTGCTAGCCTAAACCTTGTATCGAGAGGGAATACTTCTCATGCATCCAAAATACTTGAGCCAACCACTATGCCATTTGTGTCCACCATACCTACCTATACTACATGGTATTTTCCCGCCATTCCAAAGTAAATTGCTTGAGTGCTACCTTTAAAATTCCATCATTTACCTTTGCAATATATAGCTCATGGGACAAATAGCTTAAAAACTATTGTGGTATTGAATATGTAATTATGCACTTTATCTCTTATTAAGTTGCTTGTTGTGCGATAACCATGTTTACTGGGGAATGCCATCAACTCATTGTTGAATTTCATGTGAGTTGCTATGCATGTTCGTCTTGTCTGAAGTAAGGGCGATCTACACTGAGTTGAATGGTTTGAGCATGCATATTGTGAGAGAAGAACATTGGGCCGCTAACTAAAGCCATGATTCATGGTGGAAGTTTCAGTTTTGGACAAATATCCTCAAATCTCTAATGAGAAAAGAATTAATTGTTGTCAAATGCTTAAAGCATTAAAAGAGGAGTCCATTATCTCGTTGTCTATGTTGTCCCGGTATGGATGTCTAAGTTGAGAATAATCAAAAGCGAGAAATCCAAATGCGAGCTTTCTCCTTAGACCTTTGTACAGGCGGCATAGAGGTACCCCTTTGTGAAACTTGGTTAAAGCATATGTATTGCGGTGATAATCCAGGTAGTCCAAGCTAATTAGGACAAGGTGCGGGCACTATTGGTACACTATGCATGAGGCTTGCAACTTATAAGATATAATTTACATGATGCATATGTTTTATTACTACCGTTGACAAAATTGTTTCATGTTTTCAAAATCAAAGCTCTAGCACAAATATAGCAATCGATGCTTTTCCTCTATGAGGACCATTCTTTTACTTTCAATGTTGAGTCAGTTCACCTATTTCTCTCCACCTCAAGAAGCAAACACTTGTGTGAACTGTGCATTGATTCCTACATACTTGCTTATTGTACTTATTATATTACTCTATGTTGACAATATCCATGAGATATACATGTTACAAGTTGAAAGCAACCGCTGAAACTTAATCTTCTTTTGTGTTGCTTCAATACCTTTACTTTGAATTATTGCTTTATGAGTTAACTCTTATGCAAGACTTATTGATGCTTGTCTTGAAGTGCTATTCATGAAAAGTCTTTGCTTTATGATTCACTTGTTTACTCATGTCATACACATTGTTTTGATCGCTGCATTCTTTACATATGCTTTACAAATAGTATGATCAAGATTATGATGGCATGTCGCTCCAGAAATTATCTTTGTTATCGTTTTACCTGCTCGGGACGAGCAGAACTAAGCTTGGGGATGCTGATACGTCTCCAACGTATCGATAATTTCTTGTGTTCCATGCCACATTATTGATGTTATCTACATGTTTTATGCACACTTTATGTCATATTCGTGCATTTTCCGGAACTAACCTATTAACAAGATGCCGAAGTGCCGCTTGTCTGTTTTCTGCTGTTTTTGGTTTCAGAAATCCTAGTAAAGAAATATTCTCGGAATTGGACGAAATAAAAGCCCGGAGGCCTATTTTTACACGAAGCTTCCGGAAGACCGAAGACAAGACGAAGAGGGGCCACGGGGTGGCCAAACCCTAGGGCGGCGCGGCCCCACCCCCGGCCGCGCCGGCCTGTGGTTTGGGCCCCTCGTGCCGCCTCTCGACCTACCCTTCCGCCTACTTAAAGCCTCCGTGACGAAACCCCCGAGCACCGAGAGCCACGATACGGAAAACCTTCCGGAGACGCCGTCGCCGCCGATCCCATCTCGGGGGATCCTGGAGATCGCCTCCGGCACCCTGCCGGAGAGGGGAATCACCTCCCGGAGGACTCTACACCGCCATGGTCGCCTCCGGAGTGATGAGTGAGTAGTCTACCCCTGGACTATGGGTCCATAGCAGTAGCTAGATGGTTGTCTTCTCCCCATTGTGCTATCATTGTCGGATCTTGTGAGCTGCCTATCATGATCAAGATCATCTATATGTAATTCTATATGTTGCGTTTGTTGGGATCCGATGAATAGAGAATACTTGTTATGTTGATTATCAAAGTTATGCTATGTGTTGTTTAAGATCTTGCATGCTCTCCGTTACTAGTAGATGCTCCGGCCAAGTAGATGCTTTTAACTCCAAGAGGGAGTACTTATGCTCGATAGTGGGTTCATGCCCGCATTGACACCTGGGACAAGTGACGTAAAGTTCTAAGGTTGTGTTGTGTTGTTGCCACTAGGGATAAAACATTGATGCTATGTCTAAGGATGTAGTTGTTGATTACATTACGCACCATACTTAATGCAATTGTCCGTTGCTTTGCAACTTAATACTTGGAGGGGTTCGGATAATAACCTCGAAGGTGGACTTTTTAGGCATAGATGCAGTTGGATGGCGGTCTATGTACTTTGTCGTAATGCCCAATTAAATCTCACTATACTCATCATGATATGTATGTGCATTGTCATGCTCTCTTTATTTGTCAATTGCCCAACCGTAATTTGTTCACCCAACATGCTGTTCGTCTTATGGGAGAGACACCTCTAGTGAACTCGTGGACCCCGGTCCAATTCTCTTTATCGAAATACAATCTACTGCAATACTTGTTTTTACTGTTTTCTCTGCAAACAATCATCTTCCACACAATACGGTTAATCCTTTGTTACAGCAAGCCGGTGAGATTGACAAACTCATTGTTTCGTTGGGGCAAAGTACTTTGGTTGTGTTGTGCAGGTTCCACGTTGGCGCCGGAATCTCTGGTGTTGCGCCGCACTACATCCCGCCGCCATCAACCTTCAACGTGCTTCTTGGCTCCTCCTGGTTCGATAAACCTTGGTTTCTTTCTGAGGGAAAACTTGCTGCTGTGCTCATCATACCTTCCTCTTGGGGTTGCCCAACGAACGTGTGAAATACACGCCATCAGCCATCACCGCCCTCGTCATCATCCTCAGAACTCTCATCGGCACTGCTGCCGATGGGCTCTTCGTCGCTGCTTCCGTAGCCCTCCACGGGGGCTTCATCCCCGTCTTCGTCGTCGCTGCGGTCGTCGTCCCACCACATGCGGAGACGCTTCGCTGGCGGGTAGCCCTCGAGGGAGTCGTCGTCGTCGTCGTCTTCTTCTACCTCTTCTTCAGAGGTGGGGCAGCCGTCCCAGGAGAACTGGTCGTCCTCACTTTTGGGCTCCAGTTCCCCATCGGCGAGGAACTGAAGATCTTCATCCCCGCTGGTCAAGGATTTGTCGTCCTCAGACCAAATGGAGGAGGCATGGCTCTCCTTGTCCCGGTCTTCCGGGCACGAATTCTCGGCGGCGTCTCGCGGGAGGAGTCGGACCCGTAGGAAAACTCGGAGGAAGAGGAAGAAGACATGGCGGCACAGAGGGTTTTTTTGGTGCTAATGCGAGAAGGACGAAGGAGACGCAAGCCGTTTAGAACGGTTAAATAAAGGGGATATGGGAAAGATTCAATGCCACAGCAGTTTCCGAGGAGATGTTGCCCAACAGGAAAGCTTTACGGCCACGTGGAGAAGTGGAAGGGGCAAGGCATCATGATGGGGATTCTGCAGCGGCTCTGTTCTGCTACGACATGACCCGATGAAAGAAAGGCATCATGATTTTGGAAATGTCATTTCCAAAACCAGGGGGCATGTGTTATCACCGGAATTTGACCAAGTCAGAGGTGGGCTGCGATCAGGATGGACGTGAAGAAATATATATTTAGAAGGAATACATGGATCGGCCTTTTATACCAAGTTGGGCTTAATTGCCCATGTATCTGTAACATATTAGATCGTATTTTAGTTTAGAGATAGAATCTTACTCGTGCACGGTTTAGTGCACGCCCACATTAGAAAGTCCGCCGGACTATAAATATGTACCTAGGGTTTATGGAATAAACAACAACTCACGTTCAACCCAAAACAAACCAATCTCGGCGCATCGCCAACTCCTTCGTCTCGAGGGTTTCTATCAGGTAAGAGACATGCTGCCTAGATCGCATCTTGCGATCTAGGCAGCACAAGCCCCACGTTGTTCATGCGTTGCTCGTACTGAAGCGCTTTTGATGGCGAGCAACGTAGTTATCATAGATGTGTTAGGATTAGCATTGTTCTTCGTTTAAGCATGCTTACGTAGCGCAATCCTTGCATATCTAGCCGTCCTCACACCTATCTCGGGTGTGGGGCGGCACCCCGCTTGATCATTATTTAGTAGATCTGATCCGTTACGATTGCTCCTTGTTCCGCAAGGATTAGTTTAATATCCGCAATAGTTAGGCCTTACAAAGGGGGAGGATCCAAGTGGCACGTAGGGTGGCGTTCGCAAGTCCTAAACAGGATGTTCCGAGGATCAACTTCATGTTGGTTTTTAGGCCTTGTTTAGGATCGGCTTACGAGCACCATGCGTGGCCGCGAGGCCCAACTCCGGAGTAGGATGATCCGATTATGCGGTGAAAACCCTAAATCGTCGTAGATCTCATTAGCTTTATCTTGATCAAGCAGGACCACCAAGTATTCGTGCACCCCGTACGAATCATGGGTGGATCGGCTCTTTGAGCCGATTCACGAGATAACCCGAGAGCCGATCGAGGCTCGTATTTAACGTTTACATGTATGCCCCGCGAGAAACTAAGCGAGAAATCCACATCACCTTCCCCGACCAGGTATAGGTCGGTGGCACGCCCTTGCACTTCGCATCGCCGCGTGTGACCAGAAGAGCATTGTGGGCCGTCGCTCGGAGGGGTCTCAGCCAGCCGCAGCTCTAGGCTCTTCCCGGCTCTACGGTGTTGACAAGGCCGCTGCCCGCCGGTGGGTTTTGGCAGTCAACAAAACCCTAAATTGTCGTGGATCTCATTAGCTTTATCTTGATCAAGCAGGACCACCATATATTCGGACACCCCGTCTGAATCATGGGTGGATCGGCTCTTTGAGCCGATTCACAGGATAACCTGAGAGCCGATCGAGGCTCGTATTTAATGTTTACGTGTGTGCCTCCGCAGAAACTAAGCGAGGCATCATCCACACCTTCCTGACCAGGTATAGGTCAGGTGGCACGCCCTTGTGATAAACATCGGACGTGCGACCAGGAGGCTTTGCGGGCCGTCGCTCGGAGGGACTGGGGCCAGCCGCAGCCCTAGTTGTTCCCGGCTCTACCGTGCTGACCGTCTCTGCCCGCCAGGGGGTTTCTGACGTCAACACATTCTGGCACGCCCGGTGGGACCATCTTCGACATCCACCACATCTCCGTCTACATCCGAGATGGCGGAAAGCACTCCGGTCAAGTACGAGGATCTGCCTGATAAGCTCAAGAAGAAACATCACGAGATCAAGGCAACCCTCGAAGCCGAACTCATCGGCTCCTTCGAGAAGACCCGTGCGCACGGCAACGAGCCCAATGAAAATTCACGTCCGTTGCCGGGCGACAACATGGTGGATCTCAGCCACTCCATATGTCAGCCAGAGTTCTCCTTTGGCGTCAACATGGCAGGGCTTGCAAGCCGCCATGGCAAAGATGAAGCAGAAAGCAGCCACTCCCGTGGCAAGGATAAATTGGAGGCCGATCCACGCGACCGGCCCCAAGACGATGACAGACGGTACCTGACACAGGAGGAAGCGAGAAGCGTGCGGCATCAACGTCCGCTCTCCGAGCATCTCCTCAACAAATATGAGCAGCAGTACGACCGACGTCGGCGCTACGACGTAGATGATGAGAGAAGTTATCGGTCTGATGCAGAGGACAGGAGGTACCGCCAGCATGGTAGAAACAACGACGGGTACAATCGTCACGCTGAAGGAAGGTCAAGGGGGCAAGATGACATGGATAAGCACTGGGACTGCCCTTTCTTCAAACATTGCTGGGACTCAGGAATGAGCCGATTGCCGACAATCGAGAACTGCCCGGAATGCAAACAAAGGAAGAAGGACGCCGCTAACGTGTCCGTGTTCAAGCGTCTCGGGCCTCTCCCGCCTCGGAACAAGCATGCTGAGTCCGCTCGGGTGGAAGATCTCAAGGAACTAGAGGACGATGATGAAGAAGACATATATCATCGGCCCAGGTGGTGCCCTGATGGGCTCAGCCGTTCCCAGAAGCGAAGGGTTCAGCGTTTGCGGGGATTGGAAGAAGCTGAAAGATTGTACCTGCACACGTTGAGGGAGACACGGCCTGATCTGGCCGCCAAAATTCAGCGAACTCTGAACGAGGAAGGCCGGCCACGAAGAAAAGAGTGGCGCCCCAAGCAAAGGGAAGCCGATGATGATACATCGGCTGGTACGAACATGGTCTTCATTCTTCCAGCGGAGTTTAGCGCTCCAAGGTTATGTGAAGCACCTGTGGCGCAATTGGACTGCGGCCCACGGCTGGTCATCTTTGAGAAGCCGAAAGAAAGAAGTTACAGGCATCTGAAGGCCCTGTACTTGCGAGGTTACATCAATGGGCAGCCTGTCAACAAGATGTTAGTGGACACCGGAGCGGCAGTTAACATTATGCCATACTCCATGCTACGACGGTTGGGACGCTCTAGCTCGGATCTGATCAAAACCAACGTAACACTGAGCGATTTCAACGGCCAAGCATCTGACGCGCAAGGTGTTCCGAATGTGGATCCGACCGTAGGAAGGAAAACCTGTCCCTACGACGTTCTTTATCGTCGACAGCAAGAGTACCTACGCCGTCCTACTAGGAAGAGATTGGATCCACGCCAACTGTTGCATTCCATCCACGATGCACCAATGCCTCATACAGTGGGATGGAGATGAAGTAGAAGTCGTCCACGCAGATGATTCGACCGAGGTTTCAACAGTCGGCATGGACGTTTGGGAGACGTCGAGCCAAGAGCCACTTTCGAGCATCAATCTGGACGACCGCGAGCGCATCGACGTGACAAAGAACGGGGTTAGGCTGGTTTTATCCACAGGCCGGACCGTGTAACAAAGCAAGCGTCGATGAACAAACGTGGCAAGGCTGATCCTTGTGATCGGCCCCAAAAGATTTATGAAGGGACGTTACAAAACCTTCACCGAGCAAGCAATGTGGAGGCCGATTCCAGCAATCGGCCAAAATTATCCTCACCATCCATTCTGCCTGGGTTCAACATGTTATCCAACAGAGCCGATACCATCAAACCTCTTGACAGAATCGGCTCGGGGGGCACCCCGGTGGATAAAACAAGAGGATATGGATATGCAGTAAGACTGTCTCATCCTTTGGTGATGGGTATTAAAGTATGGGGGCCGATGCATAAATCGGCCGTAAAAAATTCGAAGAATTTTAAGCATAGCCGACGTGCAGACATCGACGTAAGGAGCAATCGGTTGTGATGTTTTGACCAAGGTGGTGACTTGGTAGCTATCACTTCCAGGGGGGTTACATCCAGAGTTTTGGAGGGCATCAGAAGTTCAAAAACATCCCCACCGGGAGTTGCCTCAGCCGGCCACAGACAATGAACCGATCTAGTCAGCCGGGTGCAAGATGTGAGCTGGAGAAGCTCGGGGGGGGGGCAGCTCGTCCAGAAATTTCTTCGCTCTAAAGAACCGATTGTTGTTGGAATCGGCTGATGCTGCATGCCGAATTGGAAACCGAGGATGACCGATGTGGTCGGCTCATTGTTGTTCTCGCCCCGACTAAAGCTCGGGGGGCAGCCTGCCCCGAAGGTTCCTTTGCTTCAGGAAGCCGATTTTGTTGGAATCGGCTGACTCTGCATCACAACTGTCTGAAGAATGGTACTGATATTGCAAAATTATCAGTTTTCAGCATGTCAGTCGATTCAGCGACAAGCCCAGGGCTCTGTTAGATTCATAATCAGGTTTAATGATCCCTTTTAAGGAGTTTCGTGATGCAGGGCCGATGCATGGTCATCGACCTTAGTACAAGTGCGCGAGGTTGCCAGGTTACCAGTTCAGCAGTACTATCAGAGGAATGTGGGCATGCAAGTCAGCCTTGTTCATGGAGCTATGGGTAATCATCCACAGTATCGACCGCCAACGGAAGAAAGGTGATCGGCCGGTTGGCCCTGCAGGATAGCTCTCTTGGGCGTGATCGAGCCCGCCCTGAAATGTCGATGACCTGGGAAACCGATTTGTTGGAATCGGCTGATGCAGCACCACAGTTGGGAAGCCGGTGATGGTCCATTAGGCTGGTCCGTTTTTTGTTTTCGCCTTGGCTGAGGCTCGGGGGGCAGCTCGCCCTCAAGGATTAGCCGATTTTGTCGAAATCGGCTCACTCTTCATCACGGTTCATTTGAAAGATGGCGAATTATCGCAGAAGGAAACCGCCGGAGCTGAGTGAGTGGAATTTGGAAAGGATGATGCGGCAGAAGAATGTTTGAAATTTAAGGTTAATAAGGGGATTGGACATTATTCCAGGGGTTTTTGCCGCTAAGTTTAACATACCATCCTGTGAAATCTGCATTTACAAGTCCTAGGATTTGCGTGATTATGGCTTGGCCTTGTTGGACCAGGAGTTTTGGTCCGGATGGATCTATCTCGAAATTTATCGTGGGGGACCGATGCGCTGCCGTCGGCTCGCTGGGTTTGGACCAAATTGACAATCGGCAGAATCAGCACGAAGGACAATCGGATAAATTATCCTAAGGGAGATCGGCAAAATCAGATTGGGGAATTTCTTCATTGATAAACCAGATTTCTTACACGGAAGAGCTGATTGCTCTCAAAAGAGAGTACTAAGGGGATACATTGCCCCGTCTACTGCTACTAGTCCTGTGCTAAGGGTCCTATCTATGGGCTGTTGCTACCTTCGTCGCCGCCGTCATCACCGCTGTTGGCACTGCTCCCGGCCGGCTCGTCATCGCTGCTCCAGTGACCGCCGGCAGGACCTTCGTTGTCCTCATCTTCTTCGTCGTCGTCGTCGTCGTCATCGCTGTCGAAGTCACTCAGATTCCCCGGCCAGGGGCAATGGCGCTTGGCCGGCGGCTCGTCGGGGAAGCTGTCGTCGTCGTCCTCCTCCTCTTCCTCCTCCTTCACCTCCTCGGAGGTGGTGAAGTCGTCCCAGGAGAAGCGATCGTCATCGCTCTCCTCCTCCGGTTCCCCGTCGGCAAGGAAGCGGAGGTCATGCTCCCCTTCCGTCGAGGATTGGTCATCCTCTGACCAGAGGGAGAAGTCGTGGCTCGACTCCTCCCCGACCTCAATGGCTCGGCGGATGTTGGCCGCGTGGACTTCCGCCGGGTTCGGCTCCGGCGTCGGCTCGCGAGACGAGGAGGACTGGGTGGAAAGATCCGACGAGGCGGAGGAGGAAGAAGACATTGTGGCAGAGGAGGGTTTTTTGGAAGTGCTAATGCGAAGAGGAGGACTGTTCGATGCGGTTAAATAAAAGGATGGGGATTTAATTTTCGAACAGTTCTCGAGGACATGGTGCCAAAACTGTCAAATCGTGCAGAGAAGTTGGGAAGGCAAGTCGTCATGATGAAGCATACTGCGACGGTTCTGCTCTGCCACGACGTGACCCCTCGGAGGAAAAATAGAGTGGTTTTGAAATTATCATTACCAAAACCAGGGGGCATGTGTTATCACCAGATTTTGGCTAAATTATGAGGTGGGCCGCAATCAAGATGGGCTTGGAAGATTACACGTGGAAGATCTCTGAAGCGGCCTTGCTCGGAGAATTTGGGTTAGATTGCCCATGTATCTTTAATTACGATAGATTGTATCTAGATTAAAAGTTAGAGTTTATCTCGTGCACGGTTTAGTGCACACCCACATTAGAAAGTCCCCTGGACTATAAATATGTACCTAGGGTTTATGGAATAAACAACAACCAACGTTCAACCACAAACAAATCTTGGCGCATCGCCAACTCCTTCGTCTGGAGGGTTTCTACCGGTAAGCACCATGCTGCCTAGATCGCATCTTGCGATCTAGGCAGCACAAGCCTGCCCCACGTTGTTCATGCGTTGCTCGTACTGAAGCCTTTTTGATGGCGAGCAACGTAGTTATCTTAGGCGTGTTAGGGTTAGCATTGTTCTTCGAATTACATGCTTTCGTAGTGCAACCCTTGCATGTCTAGCCGCCCTTACACCTATCTTAGGTGTAGGGGCGGCACCCCGCTTGATCATAGTTTAGTAGATCTGATCCGTTATGGTTGCTCCTTGTTTCATCAAGGATTAGTTTAACATCCGCAATAGTTAGGCCTTACAAAGGGTTGGAGGATCCAAGCGGCGTGTAGGGTGGCGTTTGCTAGCCCTAGAAAGGATGTTCCGGGGATCAACCTCGTGTTGGTTTTTAGGCCCTGTCTAGGATCGGCTTATGGTCACCGTGCGCGAGCGCGAGGCCCAATCGTGAGTAGGATGATCCGATTATGCGGTGAAAACCCTAAATCGTCGTGGATCTCATTAGCTTTATCTTGATCAAGCAGGACGACCATATATTCGGACACCCCGTCCCGAATCATGGGTGGATCGGCTCTTTGAGCCGATTCACGAGATAACCCGAGAGCCGATCGAGGCTCGTATTTAATGTTTACGTGTGTGCCCTGCAGAAACTAAGCGAGACATCATCCACACCTTCTCCGACCGGGTATAGGTCGGGTGGCACGCCCCTGTGATAAACATCGGACGTGCGACCAGGAGGCTTTGCGGGCCGTCGCTCAGAGGGACTGGGGCCAGCCGCAGCCCTAGTTGTTCCCGGCTCTACTGTGCTGACCGTCTCTGCCCGCCAGGGGGTTTCTGACGTCAACAGTGACAGAAAAATAAGAACTTCTATTTTTATTTCGTCCAATTCCGAGAATGTTTCCAGAACAACTTTTCTTGAAATACAAAACAGCAGAATTCTTCCAGAACAATTCCGGTCCTCCTCGTGATGTCTTGGATCCCATCCAAGACTCCGAACAACATTCGGTCTCCATCTCATATTCCGAATCTACCTATGCGACATCGAACCTTAAGCGCGCCACCCTACGGTTCGTGAACTATGCAGACATGGTCGAGACTCCTCTCCGAGCAATAACCAATAGCGGGATCCGGGAGATCCATAATGGCTCCCACATATTCAACGATGACTTAGTGATCGATTGAACCATTTACATACGATGCCAATTCCCTTTGTCTCGCGATATTTTACTTGTCCGAGGTTCGATCATCGGTATCTCTATACCTTGTTCAACCTCGTTACCGACAAGTACTCTTTACTCGTACCGTGGTATGTGATCTCTTATGAACCATTCATATGCTTGCAAGCTAATCAGATGACATTCCACCGAGAGGGCCCAGAGTATATCTATCCGTCATCAGGAAGGACAAATTCCACTATTGATCCATATGCCTCAACTCACACTTTCCGAATACTTAATCCCATCTTTATAACCACCCATTTACGCAATGGCGTTTGATGTAATCAAAGTACCCTTCCGGTGTAAGTGATTTACATGATCTCATGGTCGAAGGACTTAGGCAACTATGTATCGAAAGCTTATAGCAAATTGAACTTAATGACTTGATCTTATGCTACGCTCTTTTGGGTGTGTGTCCATTATATCATTCACCTAATGACATAACCTTGTTATTAATAACATCCAATGTTCATGATCACGAAACCATGATCATCCATTAATCAACAAGCTAGTTATACAAGAGGCTTACTAGGGACTCCTTGTTGTTTACATAACACACATGTATCAATGTTTCGGTTAATACAATTATAGCATGAAATGTAAACATTTATCATGAACAATAAGATATAACAATAACTAATTTATTATTGCCTCTTGGGCATATCTCCAACAAGGCGGCGGCGGGACTGAGGATCGGCGGATCTGAGGGCCAACGCCGGTGGGGCTGAGGACCGGCGGAGCTAAGGGCCGACGCCGGCGGCTGGCGGCCGAGCACACCGTCCTTTTCTTCTTTTCTACTCCCCCTGTTCTTTTTTAATTGACTCGAATTTAGTACAAGTTTGTACTAAATCTGAGTCAATTAAAAAGGAACGGAGGGAGTAGATGAAAAGGAGAAAATATGATATTTTGACTAGTGGGTCCCACGAAATTTTGCAAAGAAGTCCAGAACTTAAACCATCTTCTCTCTTGACCATTGTTAGTCGCCACGTCAGCTTGACAGCGAGACCCACATGTCAGTTTGGTGATTAAACCAGCATCATAGTGGAATCAGTGCTAATTGTAACGTGTTATCTCTAGAGTGGTTGTTTTTTGAAAAAAAACGTAAAGTGGTGGCTTTCTGAAACAACTGCCTGATATGTGGTGGTTTTTTGTCATTTTCTCACAGGCGCAAGAATCGCGCACTGCGTGCGGAGGGCTCGGCCGTCAAGGTCCGACGCAGCCCTCGCTTCGCGGCTATGGAGGAGCCAGAGCCCGTGGACATCGCCACCAAGGCCGCAAAGTTCGACGTCAGCGAGGCGCCCAGCACCTTGTCCGCCGGCCGACAGGACGACGCCGGCTCCTCTGTCGCCACCTCCACCGCCACGCCAGCAGCACTGCAGACCGTCGGCCAGGAGTGTGGCCTGTCCCCTGACGAGCTTCAGGCTGCCATGCTACTTTCATCCATGTGCTCACCTCGTCGTTTGCCATGATTAACCTAGGGATTAAACTTACCCGCAAAAAAAAAACTAGGGATTATTAAACTTCCAACGAAATTCTTCCAAAGCTTTGGTAATTTCGATGGGTCCAAAATGCACATTCCTTGAAATTTTCAGAGTTGATTCGAAGCAAATTCAAGTAAACTCAAACTTAATAAAAAAAATTAGGATATTTGGTCGAGATAATTCGCAAATTATTACCAAAAGTTCTGCATATCAGTGATTTTTGGTTGGTCCCGGAATATTTGTTCAATCAGAAATTCAAAACCTGTATGTTTATCCGGTGTTCTCTTCTGTACTTCTCATATCTCACACATATACAGAAACCATGTACTCCTTGTGTTCTTGATATCGACATGCTGGAGTTTTATTTGCTCCAGGGAAATCGATTGGAGTTCGAGGCTAGCCCTTCAGAAACGGCCAAATCTCCCTTCAGAAAAGGCTAAACCTTGAACGCAAAAAATTTCGCCGTTGCCGGGGATCGAACCCGGGTCACCCGCGTGACAGGCGGGAATACTTACCACTATACTACAACGACTTTGATGTTTGAAATTCCAATCGTTATCTTAATTGATCATAAAGAAATCAACCTCGCCGCGGCTCCTCGGCACCCGCACCACATTCCTTTCTTCTCTCCTTCCCGCTCCCCAATAACCCCCTGCCCCCGCTTCGGATCGATCCCACCACGCCATTTCCCCACCCGATGACGCAGACTCCAGCCACCAACACCGCCACCGCCGCGCCGGCGCCTCCTCCCGCCGAGGGCGCCGGGTTGTCCGACGCCATAGCGGCCGCGCTGCCTTCGGACCCGTACGAGCAGCTGGAGGTGGCCCGCAAGATCACCGCCGTGGCCGTGGCCGCACGCGCGTCCCGCCTGGAGCACGAGGCCGCGCGCCTCCGCCAGAAGCTGGCCGACAAGGACCGCGTCGCCGCCGAGCTCGCCGAGAGGGCCGACGCGCTCGACCGGGCCCTCCGCGACGCCGACGCCCGTCTCCGCGCCGTCCTCGATGACAATGTACGTGAGCGTCGGCTCGCTTCCGTATCAGTTTGCTTGCCATACGTGTTGGTAGCTGAGACTTTTGCTGTTGATCTTCTTGCTGGTCAAATTTGATTCCGGCCGAGAAGGCTAAGCTGGTGAAGGAGAGGGATTCGCTCGTCCAGACGTCCAAGAAGATGGCCAGGGACCTCGCCAAGGTGTGGCCCGCCACGCCACTCCTATTTGTGATCTCATTCTTGCACTCCCTGCATTTTACTTTCCTACGCTGAGACCGGTGATCTTTGCAGCTGGAGACATTCAAGAGGCACCTAATGCAGTCGCTGGGGGACGATAATTCTTCAGTAAGTTCGCTAATTCGTTTCTGCCAAGAAACGGCCGCTTAATTTTGCCGTCCTCTGTAACTGAGGATGAGTGAACATACATTGTCTTTGCGAGTCATGCTTTGTGCCCTTCTCTGCACAGAGTCAAGAAACAGTAGACATCAGAACCTGCGATGCCAAAGGAAATTCTTGGAGAGGTAAGATGCATGGTCACTATTCACTGCTTGACTGAATCGATTGTAGTGTAGCACTCTGTTTCACTTGTGCTGATTAAAATGCTTTTGCAAACTTTCCAAGAGGGATCGGCGAAGAGCGTATCCACTAGCACCACCCGAGTCGACGGATCTTCCGAAGCCGAAAGCGTGAACCAGGAAGGTATATGCAGTATGACGATCAACAGTAGCAGTAGCACACAGCATTCTGATTTATGTACAATAACGGAATCCTGAACAGCCGGTGCTTATCTGTCCCCTCTGCTTCAGCAGTAGCAAGGCCATTGGAGCAGAAGCTTACCATCACGCACATGACTCCACGCCTGGCCTCCGACCCTGAACCGAAGCTGAGATCTTCCGCTAGGAGATACTCCACCGCCGTGTCCCCGAAGCTGACGTCCGGCGCCGTTTCCCCGAGACGGTACTCCACGGCCGTGTCGCCG
>NC_061513.1:102879834-103029281 GCF_022539505.1 Lolium rigidum
TTTTGATCTCTTACTTGCGTGAGAAGCATATAAAGGTACCCGAAGGCCACAAGTTCCCCACGGTGCAAGAGCTGAACGGAAGGCCATACCGCAAATGGCATAACACGTTCTCCCACACCACCAACGACCGCAGTGGTGTGGCGGCAGCAGATCCAAATGGCGATAGAAAACGGACGGTTGATTTTCAACCAATACGCCATGAAGGTCGACACGCACCCCTTTCCCGCCGTGAACATGGTGGAGTATGCTTGCCATGGAGGGTGCCAGCCGGGTTTCCCGTGCAATATCAACATGGTAGATCTTGGACACCACGCTGGCAAGGATGGAGATGAGGGCAAGTCTGCTCTCATAGCAAAGAAACAGAGGAAGCCGCTCCACGCGATCGGCTCCGCCAAGACGGCAAGCGCTACGTAACGGAGGGAGAAGTGAAGAACATAAGATATCGCCGACCTCTCTCCGATTACCTCCTCAACAAGTATGTGAGTCAAGCACGACCAACACCGACGGTCCAGCCGACGATGATGAAAGAGATCGTCCGGCTAGAGAAGCCGAAGACATCGTCGGCATAATCGCGATGAGGAGGAGCACGAGCGTTGTGCCAAGGGAAAGGCAAGGGAGCGAGACGACGAGGACAGGCACCGGGATTGTCCTTTCTTCAGCACCGCTCGGGATTCAGGAATGAGCCGATTGCCAACAATCGGCAATTGCCCGAATGCAACCGGAAGAAGAAGGAGGCAGCCAGGCGTGTCCGTGTTCGAGCGCTTAGGACCTCTCCCGCCGCAGAGCAAACGAGCCGAGTCCCCTCACTTGAAGGATCTCGAAGATTCAGAAGACGAGGGAGAAGAAGAAGACAGGTATCACCGGCCAAGGTGGTGCCCTGATGGACTCAGCCGTTCCCAGAAACGCAGGGTTCAACGATTGCGCGGCCTGGAAGAAGCCGAGAGGTTGTACTTGCATACATTGAGGAAGGCAAGGCCTGATCCGGCCGCAAAGGTTCGGCGAACCCCGGATGAAGAGGGTCGTCCACGGAAAATGGAGTGGCGCCCCAAGCAAAGGAAAGCCGATGATGAAACATCGGCCGGCACAAACATGGTGCTCGTTCTTCCGACGAAGCTCAGTGCTCCACGGTTACACGATACATCCAAGGTGGACGACAGCAAGCGCACCAACATGATAAAGTCGGAGTTTGGGCTGGTTCTGTCTACCGACTCGAACGAGTAGCAAGAACATGTCAATGAGCAAACATGGCGAGGCTGATCCTTGTGATCGGCCCCAAAAATTTGTGAAAGGAATTTACAAAACCTTCACCGAGCAAGCAACGTGGAGGCCGATTCCAGCAATCGGCCAAAATTATCCTCACCCACCGTTCTGCTTGGGTTCAACATGTTATCCAACAGAGCCGATACCATCAATTCTCTTGACAGAATCGGCTCGGGGGGGCACCCAGGTGGATAGAACACGAGGATATGCAGTAGAATTATCCCATCTCATCTTTGGTGATGGGTATTGGAGTATGGGGGCCGATGCACAGGTCGGCCGTAAAAAAAAAAAAAATTCTGAAAATTCGAAAATTTTCGAGCACAGCCGATGCAGCAGACATCGACTTAAGGATATGGAAGCCGATGCGTGGCCATCGACTCAAGAGTAATAACTTTCACGGTCAGCGGGTCAATGGAGCACGAAGAGGGTTTTAATGAAAGAACTCCTTAATGGAGTAGCTTAAGAGCTCGGATCCTCTCTTCAAGGACAAGACCAAGAGCAGCCTGGACGTGCAGATCAGGTCAAGGATGGATCGCATCAGATCTACCAAAGGAAAGGAGCCGATCTAACTGGCAAGGCACAGGAAGAACTGAAGAAGCTCGGGTGGCAGCTCACCTTGAAGGTTCTCTGCTTGGGGCTACGTCATGAGTTAAGGCTAATGTCGGCACATGTGGCTGATTCGCCTTCATTAAGGCTCGGGGGGCAGTTCGCCCTAAAGGTCGTTGCTTCGGGGAGCCGATTTGGTTGGAATCGGCTAGCCCTCGCGACACAACTCGGTTTGGAGAGCGGTGTTCGTTACGGCAGTCATCGGCTTGAGCATCCAAGGCGGTTCCAGGGCTCTTTTGAAGTCGCCTCGCTCAAAGATCAAGTCGCCAGCTTACTAAGATCGGCTGTGTCATCGTCATCTGGCGAAGCCAGCCTAGCTTGGAGGGATGGCTAAATTGGCCTCGTCTCGCAGATTATCATGAAACCGATGCGTTACCATCGGTCACTAAGCATGGATTAGGCCAACGATCGACAAACTCAAGCATGAAAGAAATCGGCGAAATCAAGCTAAGGGAATTCTTCATTAGTATTGGGATTTCTTACAATGGGGAGCCGATTGCTCAAGGAGGGAAGAACAAAAGAAGGGTCTATTGACCAATCTACTACCGCTAGGCCTATACTATTAGATCCTAATCTACGGGCCATCACCGCCCTCATCGTCATCCTCGGAACTCTCATCGGCACCGCTGCCGATGGGCTCCTCGTCGCTACTCCCGTAGCCCTCCACGGGGCTTCATCCCCGTCTTCGTCGTCGCTGCTGTCGTCGTCCCACCACATGCGGAGGCGCTTCGCCGGCGGGTAGCCCTCGAGGGAGTCGTCGTCGTCGTCGTCTTCTTCTCCCTCTTCTTCGCAGGTGGGGCAGCCGTCCCAGGAGAACTGGTCGTCCTCGCTTTTGGGCTCCGAGCTTCCCATCGGCAAGGAACCGAAGATCTTCATCCCCGCCGGTCAAGGACTTGTCGTCCTCGGACCAAATGGAGGAGGCATGGCTCTCCTCGTCCCAGCTCTTCCGGGCACGAATTTCCGGCGGCGTCTCGCGGGAGGAGTCGGACCCGTAGGAAAACTTCGGAGGAAGAGGAAGAAGACATGGCGGCACAGAGGGTTTTTGGTGCTAATGCGAGGAGGACGAAGGAGACGCAAGCTGTTTAGAACGGTTAAATAAAGGGGATATGAGAGAGATTCAATGCCACAGCAGCTTCCGAGGAGATGTTGCCCAATAGGAAAATTTTACGGCCACGTGGAGAAGTGGAAGGGGCAAGGCATCATGATGGGGATTCTCGGCAGCCTCCGCTTCCGCCACGACATGACCCGACGAAAGAAAGCGTAATGATTTTGGAAATGTCATTTCCAAAACCAGGGGGGCATGTGTTATCACCAGTAATTTGACCCGAGTCAGAGGTGGGCCGCGATCAAGATGGACGTGAAGAATATATATATAGAAGTAATACGTGAATCGGCCTTTTATACCAAGTTGGGCTTAATTGCCCGTGTATCTGTAACATATTAGATCGCATCTTAGTTTAGAAGTTAGAATCTTACTCGTGCACGGTTTGGTGCACGCCCACATTAGAAAGTCCGCTGGACTATAAATATGTATCTAGGGTTTATGGAATAAACAACAACCAACGTTCAACCACAAACAAATCTCGGCGCATCGCCAACTCCTTCGTCTCGAGGGTTTCTACCGTAAGCATCATGCTGCCTAGATCGCATCTTGCGATCTAGGCAGCACAAGCCTGCCTACGTTGTTCATGCGTTGCTCGTATCGAAGCCTTTTTGATGGCGAGCAACGTAGTTATCTTAGACATGTTAGGGTTAGCATTGTTCTTCATGTTACATGCTTTCGTAGTGCAACCCTTGCATGTCTAGCCGCCCTTACATCTATCTTAGGTGTAGGGGCGGCACCCCGCTTGATCATAGTTTAGTAGATCTGATCCGTTACGATTGCTCCTTGTTCATCAAGGATTAGTTTAACATCTGCAATAGTTAGGCCTTACAAGGGTCTGGAGGATCCAGCGGCGTGTAGGGTGGCGTTTGCTAGTCCTAGAACGGATGTTCCGGGGATCAACCTCGTGTTGGTTTTTAGGCCCTGTCTAGGATCGGCTTATGGTCACCGTGCGCGAGCGCGAGGCCCAATCCCGAGTAGGATGATCCGATTATGCGGTGAAAACCCTAAATCGTCGTAGATCTCATTAGCTTTACCTTGATCAAGCAGGACCACCATATATTCGGACACCTCGTCTCGAATCATGGGTGGATCGGCTCTTTGAGCCGATTCACGGGATAACCCGAGAGCCGATCGAGGCTCGTATTTAATGTTTACGTGTGTGCCCTGCAGAAACTAAGCGAGGCATCATCCACACCTTCCCGACCGGGTATAGGTCGGTGGCACGCCCTTGTGATAAACATCGGCGCGTGCGACCAGGAGGCTTTGCGGGCCGTCGCTCTGAGGGACTGGGGCCAGCCGCAGCCCTAGTTGTTCCCGGCTCTACGGTGTTGCCCGTCTCTGCCCGCCAGGGGGTTTCTGACGTCAACACACTCCTGAATCCTTGATGGCGTACCACCTAGGTTGGTGGAGTCCTGAAATTGGGCTCCACATAGGCCTCCATGCCCATATCATCCTCCCCTCCTTCAAGAAGCGTTGTCCCCAACGCGTGAAGGTCTTCTGGAAAAGGTGACGTGATATGAACATGACACGTCCTCGCCGTCCTCAAGTCTTGCTTGCCTTCCACACCACATCCTCCCTCGCGGCCTTCTTGACTTGATACAACACTTGGCGCCTCCTTTCTTCTCCACACGAGCTTGGACTTTAGCGCCAATTCTTTCTTCTTCTGAGGTCTTGATGGAACCCTGTGTCGCTGAACATGACCCTGCATAAGATGTGTAATGCCTGGGCCACATAAATGTCTCACACATCCATCCTTGCCTCGATGCATCCGCGGTGTCGCGGAAAACTGGATCGCAAGTACTCCTAGCACGGTAGTGCCGCTGCCCACTGTCTCCACTAACACGCTGCGCCACAGCCGGTCTAGGCGCCAGTTGACCGGACGGTTGACCGGCCCGGCCGGTCCTGGAGCCGGTCGGCCGGCCCTGGCACCGGGCGGAAACCCCATCAACACTGGTTTCTCGAGCCTTCTCACCTCCCACTCCTCCCACGCGCATCTGCGCCATATGTACTGGAACATCATCAGCACAAACATCATCGATCCGCATACTAGCATCAATACAAACTGGAACTGTAGCACATGCTGCAACATCCACATCAACAACAAGTGTAGCTTCATCCAGCTTGTCACCAACAAGAACTGGCTTGTCATCTACAGGCTTGGCTGAAACATTACCAACATCAATGCTCGGAACATCATGCACCGCTAGCTGCACTTTAGGCTTGTGCAACTTCTCCTTACGCACTACTAACTCCACATCGGACTTGATATGATCATCACCCATAGGCTTCAAAGTCCGCTGTTTGCCACCATACATAAACGAATAGGTATTTGCTCGCCCAGCATGTGTCACATTGCGATCATACTGCCAAGGACGCCCAAGTAGCAATCCACACACCTCCAATGGCAACACATCACAATCGATCTCATCAACATAATCACCAACTGTAAATGGCACACGCACCTTGTGAGTAATCTTCGACATACCACAGCTATTCAACCACTCAAGACGTTTAGGTTCAGGAAGACGCCATGTAGACAACCCCAATGCTGCCACCATCGCCTTGCTAATGCCATTAGTACAGCTTCCTCCATCAATCATCAACTTGCAAGCCTTGCCCTTGATAAAACACTGAGTCTGAAACAAACTCCATCGCTGAACCTTGTCAACTGTCTTGCAAGCATCATCTTGTACCTTCTTGAGTTGCATATTCAGCCCGCTCAATGGTACATCATCCTCCACGATCACGGGAGTGCTCTTGGTATCGAGCCGGGTTTCCGCTCTTCGAAGATATCACCTTGTCCTCGGTGATTGTTGGTAGTGGACTAATCTCGCGAGCGAGTAACTATGCACTTGTCCACTGACTTCAATGCATGCCCGACTCCGGATGACTTCTTACGATCCTTCAATGGTAACCCGAAACCACCACGAAGAAAATTATTGAAGTCCACCCAAGTATAAGCATACTCGCCTCTATCAACGACATCATACCAATATATGTCCAACTCGGCATCCAGACGCCTGTGAGCTAGAAGACAAGCATCATACCCAGTGAACTTCCCTTTGTAGCGACGACATCGTTGGAAACCCAACTCCATGTACTTCTCCCAATCCTCGTACTGCTCAATTGTTGCGGAACGACGTAAATACCACTGTAGTCCTGACATAGAATGCGGTACGTCCTCCCAACGGCGGATATCAAGGTAATCATTGAAAACATCACCGGATTTCGTGCCACGTGAACACCGTATGCCACGCACATCGTCTCCAAATGAAGCATCAACAGTAGTAGCATAAAGGAGCATCGCCGGAGAAACAAGAGCAGCAGTAGCTAATATTGCCGAAGAAGCAACCGCGATGCATGGGAGAAACCGCCGGAGGAAAAGCCGCAGCGAGCCCGAGCCGTCCCGGCCCGGGGCCCGGTTGGACCGGCCTCCGAGACCGGCCTGCCCGGTCTCCGGCCCGGTTGACCGGTCGCCAACCGGATCGGCTGCCTCGTCACGGGGCCAAACCGGAAATCGGCGAATTTGCGAACTTCCCGGTTGGGCGCCCGGTTGACCGGGTTCTACGCCAGGCAGCCCGGTCACTGGCCCGGTCGACCGGATTTCAGACCGGATTTTTCGGGCAGGTCGCGAAATTTCGTCTTCTTCCCGATTCTGGTCGCGATTTTTCGCGATTTTGACCTCCGAAACAGCCATGGATGACCTCCAAACTCCACCAAACAATGCCAAACTTCCTCCAACCAAACTCCTTCGACCGAAAGCCAAACTCCTCCGATCTTAGAGCCAAACTTCTCCGATGCAAACCGATCAAAGAGATCGATCAACAACACCTCGCCGTGAGCAACCTAGAGCTCTGATACCACATGATGTGGGAGGAACCCAGTGGATCCTCCTAGTTGATGCCCGATCTTTCACAGCAAGAACCTGGGGTAGAGAATCCTCCCAACAACGCGATGAACGCAGCCTGGAGAAGAGGGAACGAATCCAGCAAGCAACGGATCGATGAACGATACGCCTCAAACCAAGAGCTAGACAATCCTTGATGAACACAAGAACCTTCGCGGCGGATATAATAGATAACGGCAACGCCGTACTCCGGAGGGATGATACACGTGATCACACGCTATAGGGAAACCCTAAACTTTTAGACTAAACTTGAACTACCTCTAACCCTAGCCGCCCCACCTCCTTATATGAGAGGGAGAAGTGGCCGGCCGGCCCCCTTATTGGGCCTAACCTAGTTTGACTTGGACAGGCCCAAGTCAAACAGAACTCTATTAAAACCCTAGATGGCCCACGACATGACTCGGCTACATTATTTCCTAACATAGAATGAATGACACAACCTTAGACTTAATTATTACATGGCGTAGGTCGTCCTAGCGTGTCACTCCTGAATCCTTGATGGCGTACCACCTAGGTTGGTGGAGTCCTGAAATTGGGCTCCACATAGGCCTCCATGCCCATATCATAGCAATTTATAGCATTTGTTGTTCAGTGTTCACTAAATTGGGAATTTCTTCTTCAATTTTGTAAATTACAACATCCAACAACAATAGGAAAGGTCACTCACAAGTTTTATATTGAAAAGAAAAAGGGATATGTATGCTTATTTTTGTGTAGCTTCTTTTGATGCATCATGATATTAGATATATGTATTCATCTGCTGATTTTGTAACCTATGAAACGAAAAGATTTGATCAATGACTAATATCTATTGAAGAAGTGGGGATATCTCATAACAATTATTTGGTGTTTCTTCAAGCCTGGTCCGCCCAAGAATTTTTTTCAAGCTCCGCCACTGGCCATAGGTGTTGCGACATGCGAGAGAGGTGCTTCCAAGGGGGGTGGAGGGGTGGTGGCAGGTGGGACGGAGGTGCTGCGATCATTTCTTCCCTAGGGGAGCCTCATCGGAGTACGTCGCCGGAGGTTTTTCGAGGGCGACGCTCTCGAAGGTGTCGTAGGAAAGAGAGTGGTGGCTAAGAAGGAAGAAATGAATTGTTGGGGGCTCACGTGGGTGGGTCCCAATTATATTTTGTGCGGAAGAGGTGACTGATGCTGGACTCGACTTCGTTAGGATCCAATGGATCGATCGACGGCTGCCGACCCAGGGATCGGGAGCGATTTACACATTAATAACCCTTTGTAGAAAATAAAGCACGAAATGATCTTCCGACCAAACTATTTCACGCTTCTAACCCTTTTGTGTGGCGTCCTTCGCAAGAGCGTCACATCTGTCTATTTGGCGCCCGTGGGAGCGACGCCACACATTGTCGGATGACATGCTCGAGCCGCCACATATGACAGAATGTGTGGCGCTCTTGCGAAGGGAGCCACACAGAAGGGTGTGACGCCCTTGTGAAGGACGCCATACCGAGCTACACAAAAGGGTTAGAAGCGTAAAATAGTCTGACCGGAGAGTCATTTCGTGCAATTCTTATTAAATGGTTGTTTTCTGTAAATGGCGCGGTATCCCGGGGGACGCTCAGCAGCACGCCCCTCTATTTTAACTCCTCTGAACCACTCCAGGGTCGTGCCCTTCTTCTCCGCCCGAAACCCGCCCGCGATCCCCATCTCTCCCATCTCGGCTCCCCCCTCGTCAAGCTGCCAGCGGCCGGCGCCGACTCGCCAAACCCGGAAGGGAGATACAACACCAGATCCAGACCTTACTGGTAAGGCCAGGTCCCATCCCCCGCGGCCCGCCTCTCATCTTATAGTACTACAAGTTCTTGTTTCTGTAGCCGACTCGAGAGATCCCATCCAGTACAGATTCTTTCAAGCATAGTTCGGCCGAGCTCCTCGGGAATTTGTTGTTACTTGTTGGGCTTAAAGATTCTTGTCAGCTACGTGTCTCAGCTTCCGCGGTGGCTGATGTTGCATTCCTTGTTCATGTGATTGTTTTAGGATATCAACAGCTGGAAGCTTAACCCCACTCATACGGACACATTAAATGACAGTCGCACCTTGAACTGCTAATTTATGTATTCCTGTGTTTTCGAGCATTGGAAAAATGGAATTTAATTAGAGATCTATAATTCCCTAGTACTACAAGTAATAGGTGATAAGCCGACAATTACTCCAAATTGTCATACAAGGTTCTTGACCTCTTATTGGTTCTGCAAATGTGTGAAACGATACTTGTTTAATTGAAGTGTCGATGTAACATAACATGTTGCTCAAAATGAGAAACTTTGCATTTGTTAAGAATTAAGGAATTTAGTTATCCAATCAAATTCCGCGTAAATAAATTATATGCAATTAGCAGTTGAGGACAAGTCTTACAAATTTATCCACACTTCTCGTAGTTTATTTATGCAGCGAGGTATACATTGCTTCAGAGTCTCCTTTTCTACTGCTGAATGAACAATCTTATAACCATTTATGATGGTCTTGCAGATGTTGCTTGTGGTTCTATCATCTGAGATTAATAAAGTCTTTTAGTCAATCATGGAAGAAAAACAAATCAACTCATCTCTCTTGCCACCTGCTAGTCCTGTGGATAACCAAGTTTCAACTCCACCTCCTGCTGTTACTACTGCCTATCAGGTTCCTCGTGCTACTTCAAATGATTCTGCAACTCAGATTGCCAGTATAAATCCTGTAGTCCCTTCATCTGCTGCTGCTGCTGCTCCGACTTCTGCTACCACGCAAGATGCTGCAGGCCTCGAGGCACCATTCTCCATGTTTTCTACATCTAATTTATCTTCCTGGGCTAAAAACCTGAAAATTCCCCAGCCTTCTTCAGGTCAAGAATCACCAACAGGAAAAAATACCTTGTCCCGTCTCACTAGTGGCCTTGGATTGCGCTCATCGCCGAAAGATCCACAGCAAGATGAGAGTGCTGTAGGAAGCATGACCTCAACAACGGCACAAACTGGTGTTTTTGGTTCCTTGACAAAAGGCATTGTGGATTCATCTAAGAATGCTGTTAAGGCAGTGCAAATTAAGGCTCGCCACATGGTCTCACAGAATAAAAGACGATATCAGGTACATATGTCTGTGCTAATTTTTCTCCACTGATCCTTTCTGACTTATGTTGAATGATGTGAACATTCTCGTGGAAAATGTCTTCTTCCAGTTACAACTTGAGGAGTTAGACATGAATAAGTGTGTTCATATAGCATGCATCTTCTCACATCTGTCATTTTAATCAAAAGAAGGTTTGTTTGTGTTTCTAGCTAGGCACTGCCATCCCTTATCATAGTATTTTATCAGTCCTCTGTTACTTTGATGTAATAATAACAAGGCAATGGAGAATGCTGTATGCAGAGTTTACCTATTTGGAAATAATGACCTATGTGATTATCTTTCGATCCTTGAAAGTTAATTATTGCCTTCGACACCTAGAAACTATGTAAAAATGGTAGGATGGTCAATTAGTAGACTATATCTTGTGGATCTAACACGAAAACAAAAGATGTTGACATGGTTCCCTTACTTATAACAGGAAGGCGGTTTTGATTTAGATATGACATATATTACAGAGAACATAATTGCTATGGGTTTTCCTGCCGGTGATTTGAGCTCTGGTTTTTTTGGATATTTTGAGGTCAGTGTCCTAAAGAGACTCCAGAGTTTGCTTATACGTTGTGTCTAGAAGGAAACACATTAATGCCTCTGTTTCAGGGCTTCTACCGTAACCACATGGAGGAAGTCATCAGGTTTTTTGAAATGCATCACAAGGTAGTTTTGCTCTCTGTTAAGTTTGTTAACCTGTATGCTACATGGACAATTCACGTTAAGTTGTTAAGAGTGGCTTACACATATTTATCTTATTTCCTCTTGTTTATGCTTCATGCTGCATTAACTTAATAACGTGAGTCAGTTTTTCTTTCTCGCAAAAAGAAGCAGTTTCCTTTGGTATAGGTGCGCCCTCTGAATATGAAACGGGAATTAACCTCTGGAAAACATTTACTAGTGCCGGAACAGTTGACAACCTATTCACACTAAATATTTTAAAATGTAGAGGTTTAATTGTTTCTATTATGATGATGAATGTGCAGGTTAGCTTTGTCATCCTTTGTAACGATGCATATCTTTCATAAGACGATGAACACCATCTGATCATTCGTACATGTATGCTTTTGCATTTTCATGAGTGTGATAATTATGCCACACCCATGATATTTTATTTCTATGCATTTTTGGCACACATCTAGATACATCCAAAATTTGACAAATCTTAGACAAACTTTATAGGACGGAGGGGGTAGATCCGATTAAACTTCATTGGGGGTCAGATTTCATTATTGTAGCCACTTGAATCAAGACTTACATTCGCCAGTTGATATTTTTTTACATCACTTACAAAATACAGTTAGTTATTACTTGAACTAGCTATGCCTTTTAACCTCTATAATAATAATAATAATTATGTTACAGGGGAAATATAAGGTGTACAACCTCTGCTCAGAAAGGCTGTATGATGCATCTCTGTTTGAGGGAAAGGTATGGGCAGCTTACAAACTTATGTCCTTGTTCTGTCACCCACCGAAAACTGATTTACTTAACTGGGAATCCATTGACTTATAAACCTTTCCCATCAGCTGCTTCAGTTTCCTTCACACAGTTTTGATAATGCAACAATCAGTTTTATTGGATATTCAAATTTAATGTGCATATTTCAGGTCGCATGCTTCCCTTTTGATGATCATAATTGCCCTCCGATACAACTTGTCATATCATTTTGCCAAAGTGCATACTCATGGTTGAAGGAGGACATAGAAAATGTAGTGGTTGTCCATTGCAAAGCTGGAAAGGCAAGGACAGGGTTGATGATCTCCAGCCTTCTTGTATACCTGAAGGTAAAATTGGTACTTGCATTTACTACTAACTACAGTAAGCCATTCCATTATTTTTGCCAAATTGTATTGAAGATTGGAAGCTTGTGTATCATATGTATGGACAGTTCTTTCCTACGGCAGAGGAGTCCATTGAATACTACAATCAGAAAAGATGTGTAGATGGAAAAGGGCTTATTCTTCCAAGTCAGATAGTGAGTAACCCTCAAAATATTTCAATTTATGTATATAACTTGTGCAGTGTATTATTCTTAATGTGCTGAAAAAAATTATAGAGATATGTGAAGTACTTCGAGCGCATCTTAACTCACTACAATGGTGAGAATCAGCCACCCCGCAGGTGCTCACCCAGTTTCCTCCATGATGTTGTGTGATCATCATGTATCTTGTACATTAGTAATTAAGCATGTGTCAGTCTACTCTCCAGGTGCATGCTTAGGGGATTTCGCCTTCATAGGTGCCCCTATTGGATCCGACCATCAATTACTGTCTCTAATCACAATGGTATCTTGCATGTTAAATTGCACTACTTGAAATATTCATCTCATATCATAATTCATAGATGAATAGCTTTGTGTTTTAAGGGTTTCTCCTGCATTGAACAATAAGCCTATTATGCAGGTGTTCTTTTTACTACGAAGAAGCATCCAAGAACAAAAGAACTAATGGTATGCCATTCATCAATAAACCATTATTGTGTCGTGTTTATTAGTAAACCGTTCTTGTTTGTGTTGAGTAGTTTCTAGCTTTCTGCTAACTTCGTATGGTTTTCTCTATTTATGTTTTTACAATCTCAGAAAATTATCAGTTTGGTATCACAAATGTTTGCGTGGGTTGTTCATATTATGGATTCTGTCTACTTTGCTTTTGTATGCTGGTAGTGGAAATCACATACCCGACAACTGCTATTATGTACCAATGCTAAATACAAGAATCTCTGTTGGACCAGTTCCATCATTTGAGTAAATTAGAAGAAACTACCAAGTAAATTACAACAAACTACCACATGTGTGGCTAGGTTAACTGGTTAGTACCTCTTTTCGTTTTGTTTTCAAATCTCATTTGTAGGTACTGAGTTGGCATCACATGCGGACGAGATGACATGGACGTGGTACCCACATGTTAGCCTCATTTTCTTTCCTTCTCTCTCTTCTCCTTCCTCTTCTCTCTCTCTCAACCCGAATTCCGCAACCCTCTGCTGTTGCCACCCCTCCTCCCGTGCTGCCCCTTTCCTATCTAGAGAGAGAACTGAGGCGGCGGGCGTCGCCTACTGCTTCCTGTGCCACTGTGGGGCGTTTTCTGCGGGTGCGCCCTCCGTGACATTGGACTCGGCGGCAACGATATACTTCCTCGGTGGCCCTGACCCACCAGGCCACCACATGGCCCAACCATTGCCTTTCCGAGGAGATTGCTTCTGTCCTCTCCTCCACCTCGACGCTATCCTCTCCTTTGCCTCGGTGTACCTTCCGTCTGAGGAGTTTCGGTTCTTCATGCAGGTGGAGTGGCAGCAGCGGCTTGACCCCGACGAGGACCACCTCGACGAGAAAGGCGGCTCAGTAGTTCTTCTGGCAGTGGGTGGACTGCCACTGTCTCCTGTGGCAAGAAATTGAACCTTGGAGGCCTCCTGCCTCGGTCGAAATCGTCGCTGGTGAATTTGTTACCGTGGCGAGCTAATCAAGCCATCCTCGCCTGATTCCTTGCACGAGGAGCATTAATAGCCACCTACTAAGCCGATGTGAACATTCTGTTTGAGCCTGAGCGTACTGCAGAGACAGCTCCCCGTAGTCCTGTCATGGCCGGAGCTTGGAGGTCCCCAGCCATCGTTAGCCGCTTTCTCCCTGGTTCCGAGCCCGTCCGCCCTGAGCGCACTGCGTTTTGCGGTCAATGGCGACTACTGCTGGATCGCGAACTGTCGACATTTCCCCCAGCCCGTGCCTTACCATGCGTTCACTGCATTCCGCCGAACAAAGAAGACCAGCAGGATGAAGAGAATAGAGAGAGACTAACAGGTGGGGCACTATATCCACGTCATCGTAGACTCGTAGTAACCATTTGTGTAGCCATGCCAGCCCTGGCAAATGGGCCCTACAGGCCAGGAAAGCTGACAAAACGTGATAAAATGGGAATCAGCGCTATTTGTGACCTCTTGTCTGAGAATTCGTAGAGATTTAAAAAAACGAAAAGAGGACCTGTTAAAGCCCAAATGTGGTAGTTTTTCTCCATCACCTATAGCTCGAAGCAGTCGCAGGTGGCCAACATATTGAAGACCAATAGTGCAATATACCTTACATAACAGTTTCAAGGCAAAACATGGCATTGGTCCCCATTTTCCTCTGTAGATACAGATAACAAAGAAACATTTTGTAAGTGCAATTGTATGTCAGCGTTGTTCTCAGTTCTGTAGTGCGCATAGTAGAAAAAAATTATGTTGGTGCAAGGGTGCCCCAAAGCAGAATATGATTTACTAAACCAAAACATTTGAGACTTTGCACTAAGGCCAACCATATCTGAATACCGAGTTAGCATAGATTTTAATCCAACTGGTGTCAGAAACTGTATTACTTTGAGATCACAAATCATGATTTTTCTATCTTATCCAAGACCTCTCTCATGATGAAAAAATCACAATTCTTCTGGAATGCAATGAATATTACACTAATCGGGTATTGTTTTGTTAGATTTCCCGATCTTACCCTTATTTGTCAGGAAAATCATATGCAAGTTGTAATTGACGTTATTCTGAATTTTACATTACTGAAACTAACACAAGAGCAATGCTATAAAGAAATTATATTTGGGATTTGTGTGGTCGCTAGCTTATTTTGTTTTTGCTTTACTTGTCCTTTTTTCTTCATTTCAGACTTTATCATACCAGTATTCTTTGCTGTTTCCCCTAAAGCAAAGTACCAAAAACATCAAACGATATTTCAAATTCTCTTATTTCACTGGTCTTGGTAGATCTATGATATGACCTAGGGAAGCTAGTTCTAATAATTTATGCATTTGACTCATCATTTGATCTATTCTTTCTTTTCTCCAAATGTGTGGAGTCATTCCTCCGATCTCACATGAAAACATAAGTTTTCAACCTGATTTCAGCCAGAAGATTTCTGGTTTAGTGCACCAAAGAAGGGAATTATGGTTTTTGCATTGCCTGGGGAGCCTGGATTAGCAGAGGTAGCTGCTGATTTCAAGATTGAATTTCACGATCGACAGGGAGATTTCTACTGGTGAGCTCCATTTCCTAACGACGTCATTCCTTCACAGAAATATCTTGCTAATGAGTACAATTTACTTTTATTGGTAGTGGTTGCGAGTTGCAGAGATTTAAATCCACGTAACATTTATATTGGATGCCATCAAAAGCTTATACATAAGAAACTGGAAAATAATTAGTCTCAATTCTATTGTACTCTTCACCTGTGCTTTTCAGTTGGCTAAATACAACTATGATGGAGAACAGAGTGACATTGAATCCAACCGACTTTGATGATTTTGACAAGGTAATTTATGTGTCATTGCTTATTTATTCGTATGGATTTATCTTTCAAGACCTTATATCGAAGTAGTCCACAAGATGCAGCGCTAAATATCCATTCTTATTGTTTATTTTTATTGGAATTTAATTTGACCTGCCAGTTATGTTTCATGGGTTGCCTTGTGTAGTTGCAAGGTAGGCCCTGTAGTTGTTGTAGCAACTTGTTACATTTTGTTTTATCATTGTGGATGGAAATGGGTTATTACTAGTAAGTGAAGAAATTGCATTGCGCTGATGGTGTTTATATTATCTAGAGGTTACCATGTTGCTCTTTGTTCAGACTGAATGACTATAATTATGTCATCCAGAGAAAATTGCCGTCACCTGGGTTCCAGGTCGAGGTTGTCCTGGTAGATTATGATGGTTCAGAACCACCAAAACAACAAGTAGCTGACCAAGCTGCTGATAACAAATCTGATGCCGATTCCTCCACGAGCACCAGCGCCAAAGAAAATTATGCTGTGCATGCCAACAAAGAAGCTGGAGGCGATGATAAGGATGATGTTTTTTCTGACAATGAAGCAGAAGATGGATCTTCCAAGGGGAAGAAGGAGAAGGTCTCCAGCAGTGGTCAAGGTACATCAAATGCAGCAAAAGGTTCTGAAACATGTGTTGCACAAAAGGAGGCATCTGCTGCTTCTAGTTGTATTGAAAAAGTCACTATATCCATCGAGCAAGGAAATGCAAGGGCACCTGATGCTGGTACTCTGAAAACTGAAGCTAGTAGCAAGAACAACTCTACCACAACACAACCCACTGCCGTGGAATCATCCAGCATGAGCGAGTTCAAGGCCATCGCTGCCGATGCTTCGGTCTTCTCGTTTGGAGACGAAGATGAATATGAAAGTGAATAATCCCACCACTCTTCCGGATGTTTTGTTTGTCATGTGTATAGTTTATCTCCTCTATAAAACAACAGGATAGCAAAGTTCATTCTTGCATTTTGTGTTTATTTTAGCCTTTCTACTGCTGTGATGTTTTACCCAGATGCACTTATTAAGTTATAACTCGGTGAGGTTTGTACTTCATCAATATATCTCGTTTTTTCTCTGAACAACAAAATATTTTATTCCTCTAGCAACAACATTTTAAAGATAAGATGTGAAAGGTTTCACACTATTAGTGTAACATCCCAAAAATTTCAGAATTTTGGTATGTTAAATTAATATGTCTGACTTGCTAGCAATTCTTAAAATTTCTCAGAAAATTTAAAACTTTTGAGGACTTGATAAAATTTTCTCAACTATTCTCAAAACATAATACATGAGTGGACTAATATGACTGTCTAAATTATAAATCTTAGTTGAACAAACTTTATCAATTCCATCTTATATTTATTTGAATTATTTCCAGTATTTATTTCATTTTTATAGAGAGAAGATAATATGACTACTTCACAATATTGGGGTTGAAATAATATGGGCGTGTTTCGTTGACTGAGCTCCCCTTGGCTCGCATGGGGGTGGGCTGGGGGAGGGGGGGGGGGGTGCGGGAGCCACCGTGGGATGATGAAATCTCGGCGGGATGAATTCGGTCACCACGCTCCAAATTTTGCCACCGTATATAGGGGCGGCTCTCTCACCGCCAAATTCAAATCCCCCATTTTCCCCATTTTGAGCTCATCCATCCTTCCCGATCTAGCGACATGGACGACTCTTCCTCACTCGCACGATCGGCGAGGCTTGCGGCTGCGACGTTGGCTATGGCGGCGGCTATTGGCGTTGATGATCATTTTCTTCCTCTGCGTCGATGACTTCGGTTGTTGTAAGCTTCTGCAAAATCTAGCCTTAGATCTAGATATTTTGGGTACACATGAGGTCTGAACGAATCCATTGTAGGCCATTTATCCGGTCGAGGTTGTCCAGGTTGCATCTGACTCTACCACGGGGACGGTTGTCGCCGTTGCATCAGACTCTTCCACGGGGACGGTTGTGCTGCCTGCATCTTCGTCAGGGTCTCCTCCTTCCCCGACCTCGGTGCTGCGTGTGGCTCCTCTGACGGTAAGGCCGCTCTTTCTTTCCTCTTTGTTCATTGATGTGGTAGTGCTTGAGGATATGGATGTGGTAGTGGTAGTTCATTGATGTGTTAGTGCTTATGGATGTCGATGTGGTAGTGGTAGTTCATTGACGTGGTAGTGCTTAAGGATGCCGATGTGAAAGTGGTAGTTCATTGATGTGCTAGTGTTTTTCATGTAGGCGATCATACCATTGGGCTCCCCTGATCTTTCTGCTCCTACTGTCAGTGCTCACCATTGTCTATTTGTATTGGAGACCTGAGTTTTCAGAGTTTGTGCTCAACCGGTTGGTTCAGCTCGTCCGAAGCGGCGTCTGTTTTAACCTGAGATTCAAAGAGGAGCAGATGAAGAAGGTAGCTGCTGATGTTCTTGCATTCGCTGGCATACATGTGACCACTCTTCAGCTCTACAACCCCATCAGAAATTGAGGACTAAGTGGAGCGTCATATCGAAGATGAAATCCGATAGCAATCTGGACTGGAGCGAAGATGGTTGCTGCTTCTATGCTCTGCGATGAAGAGACGACGGATGAGTACATTCAGGTAGTAAGCCTCACTGAGTTCCTTCATAGATCTAAAAGTATGTTATTGTCATCCGCACTAACAATTGTTCCTTATGGATTGCAGCGCTACCCGAAGCATCATCAGTACGAACTATGCTCAGATGAAGACGATCTTCTTACCCCGGTTTGTCTGCAGGACACAGCTATTCCAACCTAACTTGCAGGTTAGGGCAATCGACTTCATTGTAGACAACGAAGAAGAGTATGCCGAGTACCGTAAGCTGCAACCACCGGAGAGGAGGAGCTGGCTTAGGACCTGACTTCGCAAGCAGTTTCCTGCTCAGTGCTTCTTCTTCCTTCGTCATGATCTGCTGATTTTGGGAGGTGCTCTCGTATCCCTCCATTAGCTAGGACTTGCTTGAACCTGATCCCCGGTCATAATGATGAACTTGTTCGAGGTGGTATATACTAACCCCTTGTGTGATGAACCTGTAACACATCACGAAGTATAGTTGCTTTGCTCGTGATGCATCACCCAGTAGGATAAGTATTTGATGTGTATTACCAGCAACTTTTGATGAACTGAATCTAGCTGAATGTGTTGTTATTCAGTTAGCAGTATTGGGTAACCTCACCACTCTAAGGGAAGGGGTTACCACAACATGCTCATATCTGCAACCAAACAGGGTGTGGGCCGCACGAGCTGGGCAGAAAGTCGTCTCCATAGGCACCCAAACAATGGGGGACGGCTTCCCTCTCCGGTGCAGAAAAGGCCGCCCAGGCTACCAAATGACACACATTTTACGGCCCATGGCCCGTTCGCGACACACAGGTGCGTCCATCTCACTAGCGCATTGTAGGCCCAGGCAACCAAATGCGCCCTATATGACTTCTTCGCATGTTGCTTCCGCTACCACAATTGCTTTGTGTGTTTCCATCGTACGATAAAAAATCTAGGTCGATCACGATCCCGATTGCTTTGTCTGTTTCTATCGTGTAAGAAAAGAACTCCAGGTCAATCACGACCCCGCTCGACCGCTCCCACCCCTCGTTTCGCGCAAAAGAGACCCACCACGGCGACACACGGCTGGATATATACATGCCGGATCGATAAGACACCTGCGATTCGGGAGGCGAGATTGACGGTGAATTTTTCTTCGGTGGACCTGCCCTAACCGACGCATTGATGGGATGGCGACTATGCGGCCGAGCCAAGAGATGCGGGCGTGGCGCTGCTCGACCTCCACGATGCAATACAACACCATACGCGATTGAGCTCACGCTCTAGTGACGATTCTCGTTGGTCTTCCGTCGACCTGCGTCGTGCAGCTCACGGCCGTCAGGCATGCTGATGTGTGGCGGCAACGGGGCATGCACGTGCCAGAACTTGGTCCAGTTTGAGTTCTTTGGGGTGGAAGCGCAACCGCGCGAGGGGTCGGCGACGTGCTTGCCCGTGGCCATGGCCCCTCAGCTCCGCCGAGACGGCGCTACCCACAGTGGACGGTTCCAACGACGAAGACATGCGAAGGAGGCCGAGCAGTGCCGCACTCCAGCGTCGCCCATTCCCTGCACGATGGCCTTCCTTAGCGGCGCCCACGCCTCCTGCCTCCAGAGAACGTCACGCCCTCCCCGGAGTCCATCACGAGCGCCCCCAGGCTCTCCCCCTCGATCATGCGGGTGTACTTGCTCATGAACAACTACTGCTCCCTAATGAACCAAGAATTAGAGACAGTTTGGTCGCCAGTGTCAGATCGATAAGACACCTACAATTAAGGAGACGAGATCGACGGTGACAAAAACTTTCCAGTCGACCTGACCTAACCCGACGATTGATGGGACGGTGACAATGCACTCGAGCCAGGAGATGCGGCTGTGGTATTGCTCGACCTCCACGATGTAATACATCGCTAGACGTGATCGAGCTCGCGCTCTAGCGGTGGTTCCTATTGGTCTTCCGTCGACATGCGTCGTGCAGCTCACGGCCATCAGGCATGCTGATGTGTGGCGGCAGTAGGGAATGCACATGCCAAAACTTTGTCCAATTTGAGCCTTTCCGTGTGATACCTTCGACCCAGATTACATATTGTAGTATGATAAGCTTTTTCCGAGGACCTAGGTTTAATCGAACCTTGGGAAGCACTACTAAAATGGTGTAAAGGAAACATCTACAAGACTTGCTAGTATATTTTATTTTCAGTTTACCAGACCTTTCTAGTTTACTTTTAAGGGGATGTGTTCAATGATGGAAATAGGCTAGGGTTAAGGTTTCCCCTGCAGCTATGCATACATATATAATTGAAGCACATATGTGTAACATATAAAATAGAGATAAGAGATTTTTGAGTACCACATCCATAAATACTCTTGCCCCTAAAGGCAAAGGTGACAAGAGCCTCTTGGTCCAACCAATCTCCTCACAGCCGCAAGCAACAATAGTTATTAAGTAAACTAGGAAGTTTGCGGCGCGGCGCACGCCGCGCACGCGTTGTTTACAGTGCAGCATTCTTTTTTAAAAACAATATTTTTAGGTTTGAAAATGCGGGATTACTTTTCAAAAATAGCTGAAGAAACATATAAAACTCGATTGTGCCCTTGGTATGAAGATCGTTGGTTACAATTTTGTAGAAATAATAAATATCTGGGTTGTTGAAGTACCGCGGAAGTGCCTATGAAATAGACGACGGATGGTGGAATGCTTTTGTTTCTAGATCGCTGGTTAAAATATTGTAGAAATAAAACAATATCTAGATTGCTGAAATACCGCGGAAGTGTCGATGTAATAAGCGGCAGATGGTGGAAAGAGGTAACGGGTGATGGAGTAAATCTATCTTCTAAAGTTATTGTAGAAGAAGGTTATCCTAGGTGAAAATGTGACGGATGGTGGAGTAAGTATATTTTTTCGATGTTATCACAGAAGAACACAATATTATTTTCCCCGAGTAAAAGAGGGGCGGATGTTGGATTTTTCTTTTTTAATCACCATTGAAGAATTATTCACTACTAAAAAATATTGGTGGGTAATTATTATCCAGAACCACGGTTGAGGTTGAAGGTTCGTGTAAAAATTGCTACCCTTGAGCGTCGTTGCAAAATGAGCTACGGAGAAATATGCAATATTAAATAATTAATAGTAGGTAGTTAACGACGTGTTTCATAGTTGACATGGGCAATGTTTAAGATATCTACTGAGAAATTGCTTTCTACAAAAATAATATAGGGAATTGCCGCCTCACAAAAAAATATTGCTGAAACTAAACTTGGGGCTGAAATTACTATGTCGTTGAACCGTTGAGAAATTATCGTCGTTGGAATATGCACCCTGAAATAATAAAATACCAAAAGTCCCAAAAGAGAAAAACTAAAAAAAACATATTGTAGCATATGCCACATGGCGCAGGCTGATTGAAACGGAAAGTTGTACCGGAAAATGACCATCGAGTAAATAAAAGGAGTTGGGAAAATACAACCGAAGAAGTAGGCTAACTAACGTCAAAATGTTGCGGCCTAAAATATGTATCAAATCGAGTTGCATCAAATATTAAGGCCGGAAAGTTGTGCCAAGGAGCTAAAAAATATACGGTCTACGAAATATGGCTATAAAGGCATGTCAACAAAAATACCAATAAGTAGTATTAAAAGAAGAGACATAAAAATATTGTTGTAGATGTAGATAATTTTTTTGTTTGAGAGGTAGACATACATCCGAAAAATTAAAGATAAAAAGTTGTTGCATGTAAAATTATATAATCCAAAAGTCTTTAAAAAGAAGAAAAAAAGGAAACAAAAGCACATTGTAGTAGTCTATGTGGGGGAGATTAATTGGATTAAAATAGATGTCTACAATGCATCAACGTGGAGCACTATGGTGCAAGCTAAGAAAAATGAAAAATAAACACATTGTAGCATAGGCTACATGTCATAGGGCTGATTGGAACGGAAAGTTGTGCCGAAAAATAACCATCGAGTAATTAAAAGGAGTTGAGAAAATAGAATTGTAGACGTAGGCTAGCTACCATTGAAAATTTACGACCGGAAATATATACCGAATCGAGTTGCATCAAAGATTAAGGTTGGAAAGTTGCGCCAGAAGATTACCGTCCGGTAATTTTTTTTATAGGAGCTAAAAGAATATAAGGTCTGAAAATTATGCCCATGTTAAAAGAAGAGATATAAAATACACCGTTTTAGACATATGTAACCTTTTTGTTTGAGAGGTAGATGTAGTTAGCTACAAACGGGAAGATTATTGATAAAAAGCTTTTGCGTCTAAAATTAGAATCGTAGTGTGTCAAAGAAGGAAGAAAAAAAAAGAAAAAAACACATTATAGTATAGTCTACGTGGCAGATTTTGATTAGAAGAAAATGGACATGAACAGTGCATGCACATGGAGCAATGTGGTGAAAGCAAACCCCTTTAGCTGGGATTCACATGGAAAGAAAAAAGGAAGGCAAAATCGAATCCACAAGTACCGTGAGCCATGTACGGTGCGAGAACAATGACGTGCCCATGGCTGATTGGAGCAAAAGGGGCCATGAACAGTAGCCAAATCAATCTCCTTAACGCAAATGGGGTCAGCTTTTATATAGGTTATAATGAATATAGACCAAAGCCTTAAGCTAGATGATTGTGCCATGATACCGAATGAATCACTAAACGTGTACCGTTACTTTCCCCTTTCTATCGCCGAGGTTTCGCGGTAGCACGCCGTTCTCCACTCATCCCACCTCTTCCCTTGATCGATCCGAATGATATGGGTACCTGCAGATCACCAAAACGAGGCAAAGAGAGAAGGATACAAGATTACAAAATTCCTATTCAATCCTTACACATATAATAAGATCAAATGCACACAAACACTGCGAGGATTCACCCCAACCCACAGCCCGTGAGGACTACTCACACATATATCAAGATCAATAACAAAGATAGAAATCATTGTGCAAAATACTTAGATTGAAATCGCAATATTCTTACAATGGCCGTCAATTCCCAAGGAGAACTCTATTACAATGGTGATGTCTATGACTATGGAGGAGATTGCAGATGGGATGGATGAACTATGGTGGTGGATCTCCTTTGGTGTGGTGCAGATGAATCTGATGGATGGCGGCTCTGTTTGGCGACGAATGGTGGCTCTCTTTTTGGCATCAGTCTCTTCACGAAACTTATAGGGTTTGACCTTGGGAAGGCTGCGGCACATGGTACGGGCTGACGGTACGGGTGGGGCTTTCCCGTACCGATGCCTGTTAAAGCCCCTGGAACCGCCTCTTCGAGCGTAGTCAACTTTGTCATGCTCCTGACACGATTTTCTTTAGTAATTGCAGGTCCATTTGTCATTATGACGTGATTTCCTACACAACATCCAAAAATAGAAGAGATTCATATCTTTGCATTAATTAGTCATTAGTGGCAAGTTGAGAGGTAAACTTAGTCAATTTCTTGACTTAGCTAAGGGTTTAAACGCGAGAAAAGTGGCGTATTTCACAACCATCACGGGGATGGAAGCGGAGCCGCTAACCGAAGCCATGCCTAATCATGGTGGGAGTTTCAGCAACGAGCATCCTCAATAGGAAGAGTGGAAAAAAAGAGTTGCAAAAAAATAGTTGTGAAAAAAGAAAACAAAGAAAAAAGAGTATGAGAAAAAAGTGAGAGAGTTAGAGAGGATGCTCAACGTCTATTGTTCATGTTGTCCCGGTATGGATGGCCTATAGTTGAGATACACATCTCCTTTGGTACTTTGTACAAGCGGCATGAAGGTACCCTATTGCGATACTTGATTGAAACATGTATGTGAATGGTCTTGGTAACCCGAAGTTGTGAAACGAGAGGTGTAGTCCTTAGCATTCAAGAAAACGAGGCAACACTTACTCATAAGGGGTCAAACTCATGAAACATCGATATCTTCATACATGAGATACTTGGTGCCCATCCTTATTATTATTGTTGACATGAATTGCATAGCTTAAAACCATGTTTTATGATCTTTACTTTTTATTTTTATTTTGGTGGAGTTTTAGCACATACATTCTCTGCTTACTTTCTTGTGTTCAAGAGTCAAAAGAAATATTCTCGAAAAGAGAAGACGAAGAGTCTTCCAACAATTCTATAGGATTCTTCTAAGCATGCTTTATGATTCATAATACTTATCATTCATGTTTCTTACAATGTTATTTACTTTTATGCATGCTATGTAGAATGTAAGAGTTATCACTTGATGAGTTTATATTACTTATTGTCATTCTTTATTGACTGCACCTTGTGATAATTTGCATGATTATTCAGAAGCTATATATTATAAACTCCAAAGTTCATGTTAGTTTTATCACCTTCATGCTCGGGATGAGCATATGTTAAGCTTGAGGATGTTGATGCATGTAAAATGCATACATGAACTTTGTCCTTTATCATATTAAATTCACACATATTTGCAACATATATGATGATAATACCATGTTTTACATTGATTTATGGTGATTTACCAATGATCCCCTATATTTGGTTTATAACTCCGCGGAACAAGAAAACCCTTTTTGCGTAATTTTCACTTTCATAGACCTATACAGAGTCAAATTGACCTAGGATTTTTGGAGCATCATTTTTATCGGAGAATCACCCTGGGCCCTGGAAGCACATCTGGAGAGGCCTGAGGGCCAAAAGAGACCAGGTGGCGCGCCCAGCAAGAGAGGGCGTGCCGATGTATTTTGACCTAAAAATCACTATAGATATGGCCCCGAAGAGTTCTCGGGAGGAGAGCGCCGCACAGACACAGAAACACGAAAGGGAGGCTGCTGCAGAGAAGATTGTAGGGGAAACTCCGCCGGGATCACCGCCAGAGGGATCTCCACCTCCTCCAACGTCTTCATCATCATCAAGGGAGAGTAGTTCACCTCTGGACTACGGGTTTGTGACTGTAGCTTGATCTATTTCTCTCATGTCCTTCTTAGTTCTTAGTGCCATATGAGCTGCTTTACATGATTATGGCCATATTTGTAATACCTATGTGGTGGATCCTTATTCTATGATATTGTGTTATATGAGATCTGATCATATTATGTGTAAGATGTATTGATAGATGCATATTATGTACTCCATTCTTAAGTATTTGTTCTGATCCAGCATCTATGCAAGAGTGTGTGTGGGTGATGTGTGTATTAGATGGAGTAGCATGGTTTTAGTGATTGGATAGTGACAATATGTTCAAGATCTATTATGGCTTTGCCTTTTCCTCTGCTACCTCACTAGGAATAAAGTGAATGCATGCGCTATGTTCGTCACATGACAGTAGTGATGATCTTGTTTGTTCAAGGTAGCATATTTGATATTCAAACTTCATGTCAAAGTACTCTTATGGCTATGCTCTGTTGATTCTTAATACAAGTTTGATGAAATTTCTTTATTTTGGAGTATAAGAGAGATGTGTTGTATCATCTCTATGTTAGGACGTGATGACCATATTAATTTTGATCTTACATATACTATTATTTGCACCTACATATCTCATTGATGAATTGTTATTTGTCCATCACAACTTAAAGAGAGAATAGTCAAGTGAACCCATGAACCCCGGTCCACTTTTTATCATAAGAAACACCTTTATATTTCTTTTATCTTGTTTTCTATTTGCTGCACTATTTTAATCTGAAAACACAAAAATATTTACTCTTCTTATTTGCATCCAAAACACCAAAAAACAGTCAACGCCTTTATAGTTTTTACTTAGTTATTTTATCTTTTCTAATTTTATTTGTTTATTTTACTTGTGTTTATTTACTTACACGAAACCTTGTGCTTGACAACCACACGGTGGAGTTGGGGACACAAGACATTTATTTTACTTGCAGGATTACTAGAAGAAGGGAGAAGATTCACTAGTACAAACTCGCTACTTAGAGACTGCTAGGTGAGTCGGTTTTGTCCCAAGTATACTACTAGCACTGTAAAAGCATTCGAATATAATTTAGTTTCGATTTGTACCATCCATTCACACTTGTCACCATCTCTATTCATCAAGAAAATGTAAAATAAAATTTGTTAAGAATTAACATAAGTAACTGAATTAGTTAAGAAATAACCCATAAGTAGTTTCAATATTTTAGAAAAGAATATAGCAAGAGTTCTTGAAAAGCCAAGGCATATTTTGATACCAAATTTATTATTGGTGTTAGTGCAAAATAAACCAAGGCTTTCCAATATCACATTTGCTGAACTAGGACAATTGACCCAATGTTTGTAAGATAACCCAGTTCATGCAATGTTTTTTGTTCTGAGGCTATTCCTTATCACTTGAAGGCAAGAGAGTCAACTACTTTGCCGATTAGTGGCTACCTGCCGTGTCCTCAGGATATAGGTTCGAGCTTTTACTGGTAAAAAGAGAAGAGGCTACATACATAAGAGGACCATTCTGGATTTCCTACTGTAGGTCACACAACATTGCTCTCCATGATGTTGTGACCTTCACATTAATCAAACAAGAAGCCAAAGCAGGAGAAGATGAAGATGAAGATTAGGAAGGATCTCGCTGAGGAAGATGTGCTGCAAGATGAGATTCTGAATAGAGCTGAGCATGTGTTTAAAATGACAGCACGTGCCCCTAATGGTGACATCAAAGAATTCACTTATATTACCGGTGGTATGTACACTTCCCATCAAAATGTATATGTATTCTCTGCCCATCTGGAATCCTTTTAATGTTGTTAATTGCAATTTACGGGACCGACTTTGCCGGTGTGAATCCCAACATCACGAGAGGTGTTTTATAGGAGTGTCTTCACAAATATGCATCTCTTTACTATTCAAGACATGTCTGCCATCACTTTTGAGATGATGAAGGAAGTAAACAAGCATAAATACAGAGATGAGGGCCACTTTTACCATCTGCCTGAACTCCAATACTATGTTACAGTGCTCGATGGAATTTTTCAAAATAACAACATCTTCGTGAGTTATTAGCTCAACCATTTTATGAGAGTAATACTTGTGTGTTCACTAATTCATGTGTTTTAATTAATTCTTCATTACAGGTCATGCCATCAAGCTTTCCACATGGTTACAAGATCCCACACCAAGGCAGAGCTCTGTTTCTGACATATGGCATGGATGCACCTAGTCAGGGGGATTACATAATCATTCGTGGAAACCTCAACCAGATAGATTTCACCAATGGTCGGAACAAGTTCTGCGACATGAACCAACTTTTAATTGGTTCACTTGTTGCTGTGAGGGTGGAAGTGAAGGAAGAATGCATTGGCTTGTTTGTGGTGAAGATTCACTTAATAGACTTGTGAAGAAAAGTCAGAAAATGTGTGTCACACTAGCTTTATTATTATGTGGGGAGTGTGGCACACTAAATATGTAAATATGCTTTATGTTGGGTACTATGAGACAACTATGTTTGTAATGTTGGGCACTAATGTGACACATGTGACAACTATATGTTTGTAATGTTGTGCACTAGCTATATATAGAGCTAGACCAACTATATATATGTTATGTTATGTTAGAATGATCGACATTACAATCTAGACACTACTCCGATCTATATATGAACATGCATTTAACATTATAATTTGATATTCTAAGCAAACTTTAGAGTTTCTCCTTACCCGGAATGACGGGATAAATTAATGGTGTCTAGGAATTTTCATTGTATTCACGTATATTAAAGGGATTTCTATTTTCCCGCCCTCGGCTCCTTAGTTGTGCTCAGTTTTCCCCAGCCCCTTAGTTTTTCCTCAGTTTTCCCCAAGACCTTGTCTGAAACCCGCAGAAGGAGCTCGGACGGAGGATTACCCTTTAGTTGACGTTGGTTGGTGCTGGCAAGTGGGGTCGCTGTTGGTGCCCCGCAGTGGACACGTCTTCACTTATCCAGATCATCGTGGGACCCACAACCTGTCCTCGTTAGTGCGCCGGACCCACAGCTTACCCAGGTGACCGTTGCAAAATGGGAGCCCGAGCCAGCCCCGCGCCCGTGCCCATGCCATTGCTTCCCCTTTCTTTCCCCGCGCCCCATTGTTCTTCTTCTCCGCGAGCGGCAGCCCTTCTCCGGCAGGCGGGTGATGTCTAGTTTCTCTTCGACCTCCCGTTCTTCATGGCCGCAGTATGGACCCGTGCCTTTGACAAGATGCCACGATCGCCTACGCCAGGAGCCTCTGAAGCGGTCGATCTGTAAGACGGACGAGAACGACAACCGTGGACGTGAGTTCCTTGCATGCGAGAGCTTGCCATATAGAGATGGGGATAAGGTTAGATCTCGCTCCAATTTCTCTGCTTTCCCTCGATTTTCTTGTTATTCCCTCGAATTTGGGATTTAGGGTTCACGTTGTTGTTTTCAGATCCTGAAGAAATGTAGGCATTTCGAGTGGATCGATGTGTACGTTCGAGGCTTCAATTGCGGGAATCAATTGGCGCTATTGGGGAGCGCAATTTGGGAGGGGGGGCTAGTCGTAGAGAATGCGGCGGAGAGAGGAGCCATTCCGATTATGCCTAATGCTCCCAATGCAGGACTGGTGGAAGTGAAGGGAGAACTGAAGAAAATGAACAAGCAGTTAAGGCAGCTGATCGAGTTGAAGAAGCAAGGTAATCTGATGGCTGGTTGTTTTTTCTGTTGTATAATTGTGATCGGATTCTTATCATTGCTCACCAAGCGCTAGAAGTTGTTACAAGGGATACCTTATTACAAATCCATTATTCAGTTACATGTACTTGTAGTTGTTTTCACAGTTAGTGTGTGCATTCGCCGAAATTATCAACTATATTGGAATGCTGAAGAAAGTTGATAATTGTTAGAGGGGTGACAAATAATCCCAATGTGATGACCCAGCGTACCACTGCATGGTGTAGTACACAAGTCGTTGACATAACACAAGTGAAACACCGTTCCACCCATATTACATCTCTCAGAGTGGTACAACAGAAACATATGCGAGTCCAAGTATGTCTATAGAAGTACACACGAACAGTTTACATAAGATCCACACACCCTCCTACTTTACAGTGAGGTAAAACTTCAAATAAAGCTCCGGAAGAACGACTCGTAATCTATCTTATTGCTAGCTTAAGTTCAAGAGCTACTTGGCTTGCTATAGAAATCTAGCTACTTAGGTGCTAGGATTAGGGAAAGATTCCCTTCTATTGCTAGTCTAGGTTTCCATTATAATCGATGCGGGAGTTGACTCCATTGACTTCGTTGATTGGATTCTTCATCTTGTTGCGGTTGACTCCTCGTGTCTTCGAGTTCCACGGTAGTTTCTCCTTCGGTGCATTGCTCTAAGAAGGGGGTTCAAACGAGATAGAATGAGTACGAGCGTACTCAGCAAGTTCATATTAGGAAATATGTGTATCATGCACTAGCTACAGCCACAGACCAGAAAGTCATAGGCAATGCAAGTTTTCATAAACATTTCTTCAAAAGGTTTATTTTATTCTGAAAACTATGCCCGTCAGTCTTCACAGGTTGACTAGAACTTCATGGAGTTCCTTTCCTGCCGCGTTCGCAGTTCCCTTCCCGGAACAGGGAGGGACAGTCACAATTCAGTATCCTCTGCAGAGGTGCGTTACTTTTCCCATAAGAGAACTTATCCTTGATACCAACCGGGTGCGCTTTCCCGTCCACACTTCCTTGGTGTGGGGCCAGGTGTAAGATCCAAGCCAATCACTTGCCTTCTCCGCGACCCCGCAGACCCACCCTTTTGTAAGTCTCTGTCCTCTCCTATATCTATGGGTAGACTAACACGGGCACTTGTTCTCTCCTATATCTAATGGTAGACCGTGCGGGACCACATGTCCCCACCTTTACCAAAGATAGACCGATCCGAACAACTTATGTGCCCTGTTCTATACACCATAGATAGACCGATCCGGACAACCCTTACAATCCTTCATAGACCGATAATAAGTCTACCCTCTCCTATATCTAATGGTAGACCGTGCAGGACCACATGTCCCCACCTTTACCAAAGATAGACCGATACGGGCAACCCTTATTACCAGTCCGTTGGCATGCGAGAGGGAAAAGATACAGCTGACTTCCCCGCAGCCATTATAGATCTTATGGTCAACGCGGTATGTACGGCGCTAGAATCACCGGACGGCATTGGTACTTAGTCCTAGATGAATAGTACCCGTGCAATGGAACCTCCACCAATCAACACATACCATGGTTCCATTGCCCACCACATAGTCATATTCATAATTGTAAAATAATATTTGCTTTTCAATGCAAGAGTGATAAGTATAGTACTTTGCATATAATTTGATAAACATAATCAAATGACATGAGCAAGCGATGAACTTGCCTTTCTTGACTCGCAAGATTATGCGGCAAAAGCTTCGATGCGTGAGAACTCCAAATTCTGAAATACCATCATTGTCCGGTAAGGACAATGTTTAAAGAACTGGCAAAGATGCTATAATGCATAGTATGAGATGCAATCGTCCCGAGCGTAACCTAACCTCAATGATTTAGGATCGATGAGTTGTAAAGATTTCTTTAGGGTGTGTTCCACTTTTAGGATGATTCTCAAACAAGGTTCTTATTAGGGTTGGTGATATGAATAGCATAAGCAAGTAATATGATGCAACATAACAAGCATATATTCAAAGGATAGTAGTGGAATAGTATGTAAAGAACAATTGTCAATTTTATGTTCTATTGGACATGGTTGATGATTATTTATACTATATTTCAAAAGAATAACTTTTGAAGAACATTTTAATTAAGAAGTAATAAGTATTTTAACTAAGACTAGGGCTTCTAGGGTTTGATTGACCTTTGTTCTTCAAAAGAATAACTTTTGAAGAACATGTTAATAAGAATGAGAACTACTATAAATAGAAGCTATGGCTTCTAGAGTTTACTATAGCTTTTCATGTTCTTGACTAGGGAATCTCTAATGGCTTCTAAACTAGATGGTTTATTACTTTCTAAGTAGGGTTTAGTTGAATAGGAGCATATGATGTGAATTGCTACCCAAGATTGGTACTAGGGTTAATCATTAGGGTTCTACCAGGGTTTGATGGTTGAAGTTGATCCTAATGGTGTGGTATATAGGAGTGGTTAATGGTACTAATTCAATTAACAAGTTAGGGTTTCTACCTAGGTGACATTAGTGGATCATATAGGTTTTAATTAAGAATAGGAACATGAAATGATAATCTCATGTGACTTGGTTTTATGTTAGTGAATCCTAAGCATGTATTCAATTGTTGCTAATTAGGGTTCTATATGTCAAGTAAATCTCCCATGATCATATGTGACACATATCTAGGTTTTTAGAGTTGGTTCTAAGGTGGAATGATCACATGAAATAATGGGATCAAGGTCTTACTCAAATTGAAACTAGGGTTTCTAAGCTATGGTATAACTCCTAAAATGATAATGGGTTATAGAGTTGTGGTTACTAATTACTTTGAATCAAACTTAGTAATGGTTTGACATTTTATTAATCTTCACAAGATTAGAGTAACTCTTAATTAGGTTTAATTCAGAGATAAGGGTTTAACAATTATTACTAGGTTTTAAAAATAATAACTTGCAAATTAAAATTATTTAAGTTCACAATATTTAAGTTACTAAATTAATATTGGCTGTTAGTATTTTCTTGATTTATTATTATTTAAGAAGATAGTAACTTACAATTTTCAAATTAGGGTTTATGAATTACTACTAATAATTAAGTTAGTGCAAATATGGTAAATAAAATTAATCTTAACATTTTACTTAGTTACTGAATAGTTAAAATTTAATTTTTATAACCACCAATTATTGAATTCAAATTGCATGTTAAATAATTGAAATGGCATAATTAATAGGGTTAAAAATAAGTGAATTTTTATTTTGACACACATTTTTGTTTTATATTTTATTTGAATAGAGTTTATTTTTGTGAGCATTTTGATATATTATTCATATTTTTCTGAGTTAAAATGAATTTAATCTATTTACGTAAAGTTTCAGCTATTTTCGGGAATTTGAAATAAAACAAAAATGCTAAAGATACCGATTCGCACCTAGCCTAAGACACTGACCAGTGGGGCCGTTGACTGGGTCATTTGCCACGCGGGCAAAGACCAGTCAACAAACGCTGACGAGGCAGGGGACACGTCCCTCTCGCCGTCGGCTCGACGCCGGCGACCAGACGAGGACGGCGCCGCCGCTACAGGGTCTCCCCGAGCCTCCCGTGAAGTGCGTTCGAATTCTCTCATCACCACGAGCAGAACGGTATCATCGGCACCACCAAATAGTCACCGGAGTTGCTCCGGTGAGCACGTCTGCGGCGGTGCCGGCCGGCCAATTCTTGAAATCGAGCTATGGTCGATGCTAGGAAGGATTGGAGAGGTCCAAAGATGCGCAAGAGTCACCTGAATATGTTGGTGGGCTCGGCGAGGCTTGAGGTGGCCGGAGACGAGCTCACCGTCGCGGATCCCGGCGACCGTCCGCGACAGAAATCTCCCAAATTGAGCCAACTGAGGAAGCTCCTGCTCGATTCCTCGCACCCAGAAGATCAGTGAACCCTTGCGGTTCACCACGGCTACACCACGGACCTCGAGATGGTCACCAACGACGGCGTCGTGTTGAACACCGGTGAAGTGCTGCGGATGATTGAGGAAAATTGAGAGGAATAGAGAGGGAATGGAAGGGCGGCGAGGTTCTAGGGTTTCCTGGAGAAGCTCTGGGCATATTTATAGAGCTGGACGAGGTCAAATTGGTAAGTTCACCGCCGGCGACGGCCGAGATGTGGCGGTGACACTAATATCGCAAACGAGCACGAATCGAGATGTTTTTAGATAGGCTCGGACGCGAGAGGAGTTGGGCGCGGTTCCGAGATGCTCGCGACGTCCGGGGTCGTCCTTATCGCCGGCGCGGTCGTGGCCCTCCGGCGCAGGCGTGCTTTGTCGACGCCGGGGAAGAAGACGGCGCCCCTTTTCTTACGTTCGATACCGTTTCGTGGTATGGGCTGGTTCGGGTTGCTTGGGCCAAGTTGGTGGGCTGCGTTCTTCGGGCTTCGACGTGGGCTGCTGCGGTCCAGGTAAGCTTCTTCTCTTCTTTTCTATTCTCTATTTTTATTTCCTGGTTTCTATTTTATGATTTGAATTCAAATTGAATTTTGTTTTGCTTTGCAGATTTTAAATTATGAATAGCAAGATAACTTAATACTATTACTTACTGCCTAGTGTTACTTGTTAAATACATATTCAATTTATTATTAGGTTGATATTGTATGGGGTTTTAATTGAATTAGAAATGGGTTTTTATTTCAAACTCAATTCCTTTTTTAACTTAGGAACAAAATCTGTTTGAATGATTTGAAATTTATCACAAGTGCATAGTGAACACATCATTAAGTTTTGCTAGTACTTAACAATATGGATTGTTCACATATTATAGTTATGTCTAGGTTTAAGATAATTGGTAATGAGGTTGGAATTGTGTTATGATTTTATGTGAATAGTTATTTCTAAGGTTTAAGTAAAATGGTTGGTTAAACTCTATAATTAGTAAACTTATCTTAGCAAATTCTAGCTTGAGTTACTCATAGAAATTCTTAAGCTCATCATTAGTTAATTTACTTACTAAGGTGATGGTTCAATTATGATACAATATTCCATTTGGGCAACTAAGCAAGGTAATTGGAAGTCAAAGTAGAATTGGTTATTTGTTTAACTCTACTCACCAAATGGCATTTAGTCTTTAGGTATATATGGCTTGGTTTACACTGGTGATCCATGATACACAAATTAGGGTTCATGTATGGATTCCATGTGGAATGGTTTAGGGTTTTGGTGATGCTTTACTAATTAAAGTATAAAATAGGCATGAGGCATAGCCAGGGTTCACTTATGATCCCCAATGGGACTTGGATTAAAATGCAAGGTTTAAATACAATATCATTACTACTCTATACCAGGCATGAGTATTGGTCTGGATTAACTACTATTGACATATTTATCATTTTATGAGAAGAATGAGATCTATGAATCACATATGTAGGTTTAACTTATCATCTCAATTTATAAAGCAAGATCATGCATTAGACATGATCCACTTATTCCTCACTAGTCTCTCTTCTTTAATACTTCTCTCAACACACTCACTTAGATTTCTTAGGGTTTATGATCATCACCCAATTTGTAATGATCAAAGTATTGGCCTCATAATAATTCCTTAGTAAGTCATGGTTCTCTCTCCAAGATTAAGTATAAGTCCATATACTTGAGTATACCTCTTTAGGTTGAGCTCTTCTGAATAGGTAAGGTTCTCTAGAGTTTATGATCATTACCAAGGTGTAATGATCACAATACTTGCCTCTCTATAATTACTAGAAGAATAGGTTCTTACTTACTATAAAGTTTTAGCTAGGTCAAATAGGGTTTAATACTTTACTTATACTTATTATAACATTGGTTAGTATCAACAATTTCCTCCCTTGGACAAGGTTTAAATATTTAGCTAGGTTCTATTTAATGGATGATATAAGCATATTGATGATTCTCTCCTTTCTCTAAGGTTTAAAGATATGAGTTGGGAAGCAAGGTTGGAATGGTCAAGGGTTAATGAAGAATGAATATGAATTCTCTTGACATGGATTCAAGTATTGTAATGGAAAAGCTATACCATGTGACCTATGGTAGGAACATTTATTTAGTAGAAGACATGGCTAAGATAAGTAAAGAATAGTTTCTTAATTAATTGTGTTCTTTGATTTATGGTTGAATAATTATTCATGTGTTGTTGTAAGGAATGGCATGTTGAGATCCTTTATAAGATCTTGTAGTTGATCCTTACTTAAGGTGTTGTTTGTTGTAAAACTAATTCTATTTGATCTAGCCCATAGATCAAATCATCTCTACCCAAAACAATGTTTTAGCAAAGATCACAGTGAAGTTTATAGCGCTTGACTTGATGATCTACTTCAATTCCAGCAAGTCAAGTGAAACTTCAATTCATCGTGGTAAGTTTTATTTGAAGCGCGAAAATTCCCCGGATTTTCTATGCATGAATGCAATGCACACTTTGGTGTTCTCTCCTTTTATTGCCTCTAAACCTGGGATATTACAGCCTCTCCCCCTTAAACTGAACTTCGTCCCGAAGTTCGAACGCTCTCATGTTTCGGAATGTTGAAATGTCTTGAACAGATCACCATCCTTCAACTCCATGGTGATCCCACTAGATATAGTGGAATATATCCCTTGTCCAGATCCTTCCTGGAGTCTTCTGATGTACTGGCAATCGATATCGCCTTGTATTCTATGATTTCTTCCAACACTCTAAGCTTATAGGCTTACTATCCAAAGATTCTTGGATTAAGACATCTTATGGTGTTAATGGACTTTACTAATGGTTGTGGTGACATCTTCCTATTTGGGTACTCAAAACTTGGTTCTACCAGCTGCGGTAATCCAGCTGCGATGTAATATGGCACTATGGTGTACCAGCTGCGATGTTCAAACCTCGATTCTAAAGGATTCATTTAAAGCAGGGTATTGTTTTCCCTTACTACCATAACGAAAGTAATGGTACTTCGTAAGGTGTTTACAATAGGCATGGTCCAGGTTGTTTAGTCATACGAATGGATTAGACTCATTTAGTCCATCCCATCATGGCTTCTAGTTTATACTATTTATCTTCCTTTTGGTTCCATGAAAGGGATCTTTCTAATAATCATTAGTTTTGGTATGGTCAAACTCCTTCGTATAGTATCTTCTTAGGCGTTGATTGTTCTCCGATATCTTCTTCCTCCAATTTCATTATCTTGGACTTACTTGAGTTCTCTTGATTTTGAGTAATTACAATTACCCACTCAAGTTAAGGTCTAACCTTTACTTCCTCGAGACATGAACCTCGACTTCTGGTCTGACATCCTCCTGAGAGTACTATTATATGGGTACTTCCCAACAACCTTATAAAAATAAGATCGGACTTCCTCTCAGTTCAGACCTTTTTCTCCGTCTATCATACTCCAAATCATATTTTAATACTTCTCCTTCAGCCTTCCTCTCCCCTTGGAGTTTACTAATAATCTTCAAACTTCCTTTCTTCTAATTATTAAACTCCAAGGGTAGGTAGTTGGTTTAAGTCTGGTTTATATTTTGTACCTTTCTAAAGTCTCATCAAGAATTCTTTGTGGTGTATCCACTCAGTTGTGGGTATCCATTATGAATCCTCCAATTTAAAAAAAATTACCAGCTACGAGATACCAGCTGTGAAATACTAGCTGCGGAATCCCCTTTTCTTTTAGGTAAAGAAATGTTCAGGCTGTGGCTATTTGTTACCAGCTGCAGACGATCTAACACAAGATGTGACTTATTGGATACCAGCTGTGGCTAGGTTATGGTTCTAGTCAATATCTACCTACCAGCTGTGGCTACTAACATAGTTTTAGTTAAGATATACCTCACTTCACATACTTTCCCTTCCCGATTATCCTATATCAGCTGCGGTCTTATTATACCATCTGCGACTTCACTTGTCTATTCTCCTTCTTCTAGGGTTTGTTTTGCAAGATAACCACTTGTTGACACTATGAAAATAGTATTGTAAGTGACTTCACTTGCAATTCCCTTCTTCCATAATGAATACGGCTCCACTTCTACTGCTCCATATTCACTATTTTTCTCACTTCCATGATACTTCCGTGTTGAAGTACTCCTTGTTTAAGGATAGAAGTGAGTTTTTATTAGTCCTTCCTTTAAGATTGTTGTGGTTGCTTCCCACATCTTTACTTCCTTCTTCTAGTGAACCTTCATCTTGTCTTCCCAAATCTTCATAATTCGTCACTTCCTCACACAAATACCTTTACCCTCTAGACCTATAACATCAAGTAAGAGCTTGATATTGCAACATGCATTTGCATATCAAAGTCAAACTTCATGTATGAATCTAGTCAATCAATGAAGATTCAATAAAATCCAAGAAGATTCAGCTTTGTGTTCATAGTACACATCCTTATATGCCTGAATATAAAAGTTGGGTAAGACATCCCTAAACATCAGGATCAGATGTGTAGTATATAACACCACATAAGATAGGTTTAGGTTGTGATACTTAGCACAATACGTGAATTTCTACTATTTGTCTCAATATTTATCTTAATTGCACATTTGCAATGAGACAACTTGAAACACAATGGCCTGGGATAGTTGAAGTTAACCTAGTTTTCTTTGGAAGTACTAACAAAATAGTATACCCTATATATGTGCTATTGAAAACTACTTCCTATAATACAATTACTTCTAATATGTCTACTCTAAACACATGATTGTTTAGAATATACCACCTATAACTCTAGGATTTCTCTATGTGATATGCTCTAAATAAGCCTTCTTTAAATTAAGTACTATGGTTCTGGAATACTTGGCACAGTTATTAGAATTTTAAGGCCTAAGCTTTCGAACTCTTCCCTAAATCCTTACTCCTTATCATTCATTTGTTATCGTACTTATGATGTTCTACTCCATCATACCATGATTCTCAAGTGAATCATATATGATTACCAACTTTACCATGAAAAGTAGAGTTGTATAACTCTTATCACTCTTCCTTACCTCCTATGATTGACTCATCATAGACATATACTACCTTATATAACTTATATCCCTTACTTAACATCAGTCATTTGACATTTTTAATGACTCTTACTTAACTATAACTTGCATTGGTATACTTCTTCCAATAGGATATCTTCCTTATGGTTGTATCCTCTCTTTGGACTACCATGTGTTGTATACCAACGGTGGTCTACTACCACCCATTATCTTAAGCTTCAATGGTGTTCTATTTATTTTGGAATGAAGCAAGATAACTAATTCACTTTACTAAAGAAAATAGATAAGAAAGATTGACTCAAGTGTGTCAGGATTATTCTCAAGTGAATACCCATCTCAAGTCAAAAGAATAGTTGGTTCAGCATAGTTGGCTTAACTAAGATACTTCCTATAGACACTACCAAACCTATAGGTCTCCTTTAAAGGGTTTTAATCCTAGGGTCAAAGCATTTGCTCCGATACCAGTCTGTGATGACCCAGACGTACTCACCGCATGGTGTAGTACACAAGTCGTTGACATAACACAAGTGAAACACCGTTCCACCCATATTACATCTCTCGAGTGGTACAACAGAAACATATGCGAGTCCAAGTATGTCTATAGAAGTACACACGAACAGGTTTACATAAGATCCACACACCCTCCTACTTTACGAGTGAGGTAAAACTTCAAATAAAGCTCCGGAAGAACGACTCGTAATCTATCTTATTGCTAGCTTAAGTTCAAGAGCTACTTGGCTTGCTATAGAAATCTAGCTACTTAGGTGCTAGGATTAGGGAAAGATTCCCTTCTATTGCTAGTCTAGGTTTCCATTATAACCGATGCAGGAGTTGACTCCATTGACTTCGTTGATTGGATTCTTCATCTTGTTGCAGTTGACTCCTGTGTCTTCGAGTTCCACGGTAGTTTCTCCTTCGGTGCATTGCTCTAAGAAGGGGGTTCAAACGAGATAGAATGAGTACGAGCGTACTCAGCAAGTTCATATTAGGAAATATGTGTATCATGCACTAGCTACAGCCATAGACCAGAAAGTCATAGGCAATGCAAGTTTTCATAAACATTTCTTCAAAAGGTTTATTTTATTCGAAAACTATGCCCGTCGGTCTTCACGAGTTGACTAGAACTTCATGGAGTTCCTTTCTCGCCGCGTTCGCAGTTCCCTTCCCGAACAGGGAGGGACGATCACAATTCAGTATCCTCTGCGAGAGGTGCGTTACTTTTCCCATAAGAGAACTTATCCTTGATACCAACCGGGTGCGCTTTCCCGTCCACACTTCCTTGGTGTGGGGCCAGGTGTAAGATCCAAGCCAATCACTCGCCTTCTCCGCGACCCCGCGGTACCCACCCTTTTGTAAGTCTGTCCTCTCCTATATCTATGGGTAGACTAACACGGGCACTTGTTCTCTCCTATATCTAATGGTAGACTGTGCAGGACCACATGTCCCCACCTTTACCAAAGATAGACCGATCCGAACAACTTATGTGCCCCTGTTCTATACACCATAGATAGACCGATCCGGACAACCCTTACAATCCTTCATAGACCGATAATAAGTCTACCCTCTCCTATATCTAATGGTAGACCGTGCAGGACCACATGTCCCCACCTTTACCAAAGATAGACTGATACGGGCAACCCTTATTACCAGTCCGTTGGCATGCGAGAGGGAAAAGATACAGCTGACTTCCCTGCAGCCATTATAGATCTTATGGTCAACGCGGTATGTACGGCGCTAGAATCACCTGGACGGCATTGGTACTTAGTCCTAGATGAATAGTACCCGTGCAATGGAACCTCCACCAATCAACACATACCATGGTTCCATTGCCCACCACATAGTCATATTCATAATTGTAAAATAATATTTGCTTTTCAATGCAAGAGTGATAAGTATAGTACTTTGCATATAATTTGATAAACATAATCAAATGACATGAGCAAGCGATGAACTTGCCTTTCTTGACTGCAAGATTATGCAGGCAAAAGCTTCGATGCGTGAGAACTCCAAATTCTGAAATACCATCATTGTCCGGTAAGGACAATGTTTAAAGAACTGGCAAAGATGCTATAATGCATAGTATGAGATGCAATCGTCCCGAGCGTAACCTAACCTCAATGATTTAGGATCGATGAGTTGTAAAGATTTCTTTAGGGTGTGTTCCACTTTTAGGATGATTCTCAAACAAGGTTCTTATTAGGGTTGGTGATATGAATAGCATAAGCAAGTAATATGATGCAACATAACAAGCATATATTCAAAGGATAGTAGTGGAATAGTATGTAAAGAACAATTGTCAATTTTATGTTCTATTGGACATGGTTGATGATTATTTATACTATATTTCAAAAGAATAACTTTTGAAGAACATTTTAATTAAGAAGTAATAAGTATTTTAACTAAGACTAGGGCTTCTAGGGTTTGATTGACCTTTGTTCTTCAAAAGAATAACTTTTGAAGAACATGTTAATAAGAATGAGAACTACTATAAATAGAAGCTATGGCTTCTAGAGTTTACTATAGCTTTTCATGTTCTTGACTAGGGAATCTCTAATGGCTTCTAAACTAGATGGTTTATTACTTTCTAAGTAGGGTTTAGTTGAATAGGAGCATATGATGTGAATTGCTACCCAAGATTGGTACTAGGGTTAATCATTAGGGTTCTACCAGGGTTTGATGGTTGAAGTTGATCCTAATGGTGTGGTATATAGGAGTGGTTAATGGTACTAATTCAATTAACAAGTTAGGGTTTCTACCTAGGTGACATTAGTGGATCATATAGGTTTTAATTAAGAATAGGAACATGAAATGATAATCTCATGTGACTTGGTTTTATGTTAGTGAATCCTAAGCATGTATTCAATTGTTGCTAATTAGGGTTCTATATGTCAAGTAAATCTCCCATGATCATATGTGACACATATCTAGGTTTTTAGAGTTGGTTCTAAGGTGGAATGATCACATGAAATAATGGGATCAAGGTCTTACTCAAATTGAAACTAGGGTTTCTAAGCTATGGTATAACTCCTAAAATGATAATGGGTTATAGAGTTGTGGTTACTAATTACTTTGAATCAAACTTAGTAATGGTTTGACATTTTATTAATCTTCACAAGATTAGAGTAACTCTTAATTAGGTTTAATTCAGAGATAAGGGTTTAACAATTATTACTAGGTTTTAAAAATAATAACTTGCAAATTAAAATTATTTAAGTTCACAATATTTAAGTTACTAAATTAATATTGGCTGTTAGTATTTTCTTGATTTATTATTATTTAAGAAGATAGTAACTTACAATTTTCAAATTAGGGTTTATGAATTACTACTAATAATTAAGTTAGTGCAAATATGGTAAATAAAATTAATCTTAACATTTTACTTAGTTACTGAATAGTTAAAATTTAATTTTTATAACCACCAATTATTGAATTCAAATTGCATGTTAAATAATTGAAATGGCATAATTAATAGGGTTAAAAATAAGTGAATTTTTATTTTGACACACATTTTTGTTTTATATTTTATTTGAATAGAGTTTATTTTTGTGAGCATTTTGATATATTATTCATATTTTTCTGAGTTAAAATGAATTTAATCTATTTCTGTAAAGTTTCAGCTATTTTCAGGAATTTGAAATAAAACAAAAATGCTAAAGATACCGATTCGCACCTAGCCTAAGACACTGACCAGTGGGGCCGTTGACTGGGTCATTTGCCACGCGGGCAAAGACCAGTCAACAAACGCTGACGAGGCAGGGGACACGTCCCTCTCGCCGTCGGCTCGACGCCGGCGACCAGACGAGGACGGCGCCGCCGCTACAGGGTCTCCCCGAGCCTCCCGTGAAGTGCGTTCGAATTCTCTCATCACCACGAGCAGAACGGTATCATCGGCACCACCAAATAGTCACCGGAGTTGCTCCGGTGAGCACGTCTGCGGCGGTGCCGGCCGGCCAATTCTTGAAATCGAGCTATGGTCGATGCTAGGAAGGATTGGAGAGGTCCAAAGATGCGCAAGAGTCACCCGAATATGTTGGTGGGCTCGGCGAGGCTTGAGGTGGCCGGAGACGAGCTCACCGTCGCGGATCCCGGCGACCGTCCGCGAGCGAAATCTCCCAAATTGAGCCAACTGAGGAAGCTCCTGCTCGATTCCTCGCACCCAGAAGATCAGTGAACCCTTGCGGTTCACCACGGCTACACCACGGACCTCGAGATGGTCACCAACGACGGCGTCGTGTTGAACACCGGTGAAGTGCTGCGGATGATTGAGGAAAATTGAGAGGAATAGAGAGGGAATGGAAGGGCGGCGAGGTTCTAGGGTTTCCTGGAGAAGCTCTGGGCATATTTATAGAGCTGGACGAGGTCAAATTGGTAAGTTCACCGCCGGCGACGGCCGAGATGTGGAGGTGACACTAATACTGCAAACGAGCACGAATCGAGATGTTTTTAGATAGGCTCGGACGCGAGAGGAGTTGGGCGCGGTTCTGAGATGCCTGCGACGTCCAGGGTCGTCCTTATCGCCGGCGCGGTCGTGGCCTACTGGCGCAGGCGTGCTGTCGACGCCGGGGAAGAAGACGGCGCCCCTTTTCTTCTGTTCGATACCGTTTCGTGGTATGGGCTGGTTCTGGGTTGCTTGGGCCAAGTTGGTGGGCTGCGTTGCTGGGCTTCGACGTGGGCTGCTGCTGGTCCGAGTAAGCTTCTTCTCTTCTTTTCTATTCTCTATTTTTATTTCCTGGTTTCTATTTTATGATTTGAATTCAAATTGAATTTTGTTTTGCTTTGCGAGATTTTAAATTATGAATAGCAAGATAACTTAATACTATTACTTACTGCCTAGTGTTACTTGTTAAATACATATTCAATTTATTATTAGGTTGATATTGTATGGGGTTTTAATTGAATTAGAAATGGGTTTTTATTTCAAACTCAATTCCTTTTTTTTTAACTTAGGAACAAAATCTGTTTGAATGATTTGAAATTTATCACAAGTGCATAGTGAACACATCATTAAGTTTTGCTAGTACTTAACAATATGGATTGTTCACATATTATAGTTATGTCTAGGTTTAAGATAATTGGTAATGAGGTTGGAATTGTGTTATGATTTTATGTGAATAGTTATTTCTAAGGTTTAAGTAAAATGGTTGGTTAAACTCTATAATTAGTAAACTTATCTTAGCAAATTCTAGCTTGAGTTACTCATAGAAATTCTTAAGCTCATCATTAGTTAATTTACTTACTAAGGTGATGGTTCAATTATGATACAATATTCCATTTGGGCAACTAAGCAAGGTAATTGGAAGTCAAAGTAGAATTGGTTATTTGTTTAACTCTACTCACCAAATGGCATTTAGTCTTTAGGTATATATGGCTTGGTTTACACTTGGTGATCCATGATACACAAATTAGGGTTCATGTATGGATTCCATGTGGAATGGTTTAGGGTTTTGGTGATGCTTTACTAATTAAAGTATAAAATAGGCATGAGGCATAGCCGGGGTTCACTTATGATCCCCAATGGGACTTGGATTAAAATGCAAGGTTTAAATACAATATCATTACTACTCTATACCAGGCATGAGTATTGGTCCGGATTAACTACTATTGACATATTTATCATTTTATGAGAAGAATGAGATCTATGAATCACATATGTAGGTTTAACTTATCATCTCAATTTATAAAGCAAGATCATGCATTAGACATGATCCACTTATTCCTCACTAGTCTCTCTTCTTTAATACTTCTCTCAACACACTCACTTAGATTTCTTAGGGTTTATGATCATCACCCAATTTGTAATGATCAAAGTATTGGCCTCATAATAATTCCTTAGTAAGTCATGGTTCTCTCTCCAAGATTAAGTATAAGTCCATATACTTGAGTATACCTCTTTAGGTTGAGCTCTTCGAATAGGTAAGGTTCTCTAGAGTTTATGATCATTACCAAGGTGTAATGATCACAATACTTGCCTCTCTATAATTACTAGAAGAATAGGTTCTTACTTACTATAAAGTTTTAGCTAGGTCAAATAGGGTTTAATACTTTACTTATACTTATTATAACATTGGTTAGTATCAACAATTTCCTCCCTTGGACAAGGTTTAAATATTTAGCTAGGTTCTATTTAATGGATGATATAAGCATATTGATGATTCTCTCCTTTCTCTAAGGTTTAAAGATATGAGTTGGGAAGCAAGGTTGGAATGGTCAAGGGTTAATGAAGAATGAATATGAATTCTCTTGACATGGATTCAAGTATTGTAATGGAAAAGCTATACCATGTGACCTATGGTAGGAACATTTATTTAGTAGAAGACATGGCTAAGATAAGTAAAGAATAGTTTCTTAATTAATTGTGTTCTTTGATTTATGGTTGAATAATTATTCATGTGTTGTTGTAAGGAATGGCATGTTGAGATCCTTTATAAGATCTTGTAGTTGATCCTTACTTAAGGTGTTGTTTGTTGTAAAACTAATTCTATTTGATCTAGCCCATAGATCAAATCATCTCTACCCAAAACAATGTTTTAGCAAAGATCACAGTGAAGTTTATAGCGCTTGACTTGATGATCTACTTCAATTCCAGCAAGTCAAGTGAAACTTCAGTTACTGTGGTAAGTTTTATTTGAAGCGCGAAAATTCCCCGGATTTTCTATGCATGAATGCAATGCACACTTTGGTGTTCTCTCCTTTTATTGCCTCTAAACCTGGGATATTACACCCAATAATTTATTCACCGAAATCCCCCAAATATGCCAAACTATATCCCCTAAAAGAAAAGGAAAGCGAAAGATAGTTCATAATTGTTAGAGGGGTGACAATAATGCATTCACTGAAATCCGCAAATATGCATGCCTCATGTTTATACCAAAATTATACCACTTTTGGGCCGTTTCAAATTACCAAAACTATATGCCAAAACTATATCCCCTAAAAGAAAAGGAAAGCGAAAGATAGTTGATAATTGTTAGAGGGGTGACAATAATGCATTCACCGAAATCCGCAAATATGCATGCCTCATGTTTATACCAAAATTATACCACTTTTAGGCCGTTTCAAATTACCAAAACTATATCCCCTAAAAGAAAAGGAAAGCGAAAGATAGTTGATAATTGTTAGAGGGGTGACAATAATGCATTCACCGAAATCCGCAAATATGTATGCCTCATGTTTATACCAAAATTATACCACTTTTGGGCCGTTTCAAATTACCAAAACTATATGCCAAAACTATATCCCCTAAAAGAAAAGGAAAGCGAAAGATAGTTGATAATTGTTAGAGGGGTGAAAATAATGCATTCACCGAAATCCGCAAATATGTATGCCTCATGTTTGTACCAAAATTATACCACTTTTGGGCCGTTTCAAATTACCGAAACTATATCCCAAACTATATCCCCTAAAAGAAAAGGAAAGCGAAAGATAGTTGATAATTGTTAGAGGGGTGACAATAATGCATCCACCGACAGAGAGAGAGAGAGAGGGGTGGCCACGAAGAGAGAGAGAGAGGTGTGGCCACGAAGAGACGGGGAGGGGTATACTGCCCGTTAGATCGATTGATCAACGGTTCGTGGAGTCGATCCGTGTGACAACGGCTCAACCAATCGGGATAAGTTTGGGCTTCGAGAGAATTTGTGACGAACTTGAGGGCAAAGCTGAGTAGTACTAACAATCCAAGGGCACATAAATAGTAAATAGACTAAGGGATTCAAACAAAAAGAATTACAAAATGAAAAATGCGTGTTTTGTACAATATAATTCATATTGGGCTACATCAAATTATTTGCAATTCAAATATACATGAGTGTGACAATTATGGCATCATTTAGACAAACTATGTTTTTGGGGAAGATGTTTTGCAAAGGGGTTTGAGTGGAAAACCATGCATCTTCATAGCTACACTAGTGATTCTGAGAAGTGGAAATTTGGGGTGAAACTTGATTTATATATGTTTGTTAAGGTTTTCTAGGTGGCAGTTTGCGTAGGAAGACTCCATGAGTAGGTGCCACTATGTTTTTATTTTTTTGGATTTTTTTGCGCATGAAATAACTCAATTAGATATGTTAATCTCATTTGTTGACACTGCGGTGACCGGCTACTTGAGGGTAAACGCGAGTATATTGCACTTGCCGGTCTAAGTACTCGAGGGGAAAAGCGAGTATAGATAAAATTTACGTATAAGGCCCGAGGTTATAAGCGAGTACACCAAACGTCCCGAGTATTAGACTCGTGTCGCGATGCATGCTGCAGCCGTGCATAGCGGACGCGTGTTGCGGTACACGCCACCTTCATCTTTATAGAGCCCCTCTTTCTCTCCCTCGACGCATGTTCTCACTGCAACCGCCTCTCCTGTCCCATCATCTTCTCCACAACCGAAGAAAAAACCCCGAAGAAAACCGCCGGCGATGGACAAGAATGAGATGCCCATTGCCGGCGCATCGGCCGCCGGCGCATCGGCCGCTGCCCCCGTCCAGGCCCCTGTCGCTGCTTCCAACGTAGCAGCCGGCGCATCAGCCGCCGGCGCATCGGCCGGTCCCCCGTCCGAGGCCCCTTTCGCTGCTTCCAACGTAGCGGCCGGCGCATCATCCGCCGGCGCATCGGCCGCCGCCACCGTCCGGGCCCCGTCGCTTGGGACCCGTACGAACCGGTGCCGTACGTCGCGCCGGAGAACCCCTACGACACCAGCATCGTCGACGACGAGCCGGAGGTAACCCTTTGCTCCCTTGTTCTTATCCCATTTCAATCCTTTTGTGTTAGACCTAGCGTTATTAGGGTTCGTCTGTTCCTAGTTCAATCCATTTGTGTTAGATCTTGCGTTACTAGGGTGCGTGTGTTCCTAGTTCAATCCTTTTGTGTTAGATCTTGCGTTATTAGTGCTTGTGATTTGCTTTTGTTTAAGATTTGTGCCGATGATGATGAATATTTGGGCACAAATTGATTCGAGGGTTTGGTCGGTAAACAATTGGTGTGTACAAATTTGTTGTGCATGATCTTTGGTTTACTGACTCAAATTCTGGATATAAGTGTGTCCAATGTAACTGAGGCTACCTCTTTTTTTCGAGCCCATATTATCATGCATGATCTTTGTTCACTCTCTGTTCCATCCTCGTTGCAATTGACTCCGTGTTTTTTGCACGATCTTTGGTGCTACGTGACGGGTGCGGAGCGAGCGACGTCGGCGAGCGACGACGAGTCCTTCCACACCAAGACTCGTCACGTCCTCGGGAGGCTGCGGTCCGGCCATTACGATGGCCCCTTTGCTCGAGGAATTTACAAGTGCCCCTTACGCAACGAGAAGCTCCGCGCCACCGACTTCAAGCCGCTCGGTGAACCATGCTGAATCCATTGGCGGATGCGGCGCTAGAGTTGGAACGACGGTGAACGTGCATGCGTTCATGGCCAAACACAAAGCGAGTTGGGATTCACCGCGCAACCTCCAGGGCGAGTCACACGCGCAACCCGGAGGCGTTGAACATGCCTACTTGCACTCTTCGTATGTGATTGCTCTATACGTAGAGCAGCTTAAATTCATGTAAAATGTAGCTTATGTTGTAGGGTTCTATCGGTACTACTTGTTGGATCCGTTGTGAATATATCTATGCTATGTTGGCTGCTGTATGCAGCTTATGATAAGGGGTTGCCCGATCTTCTCGATAGCGACGGGTGGTGATGAACACGCGAAGGTAGCGGCGGATGAAATCGATGATGATGAGGAGGATAACTTGTATGACGCCGACGAAGTCTCTCGATTGATTCCTGATGCCAATGCAACAGCTCTCAACCCTGCAAGATATTCGCAACTCCACACACTTGCGCACGTAGCCGCCGACCACGAAACGGTAGATTGCAATCTTCTAATCCCCAATGGAACAGCAGATCACACAAACTTTCAGTAGCATAAAACTCCAGATCGCAACGAATTGGAGAGTTGGGGAACAATAGTTTTGCTTAGCAAACAACTATGAACTAGGGTTTATCTTAAACTTGGTCTAAAGCAGCTAGGGGGTCGTCCAAGGCACTTATATAGGCGTCCGGGACTAGTTCTGGTTGAAAGATACAAGTAAAACCGACCCAGAATAGATCTGGTCGAGACAGACTCGGATAAATCCGGTCTGGAATCCGGTCAACCGGGCCAGGGACCGGGCAGGCCGGTGTGGCATCCGGTCAACCGGGCGGCAAACCGGGAAGTTCGCAAAAATCCGGTTTGGCCCCGGTACGATGCATCCTGTCCGGTTGTCGCCCGGTCAACCGGGCCAGGGACCGGGCTGGCCGGTCTGGAGGCCGGTCTAACCGGACGTCGGACCGGCCCGGACGTCGACTTCTCCTCTCGCGCATGCCTCCCGCTCCTCCCTCGCGCGTCCATGAGATATCTTCATGTCTAGCTCCATGTCCAGCTTCACGTCCATCTTGACGTCCGTCTTCATGTCCAGCTGCTCCTCTCCTCGTGCGATGCTCGTCTCCTGTTGATACCTGATGATACATAAGTAATAGGACTTAGGCAGTATAAAGTTCTCATCAATCAAAGTATCGTTTAGAAACAAGTTCACTTGTTGTTTAAGTAGCTTCGCACGAGCCCTTGTAATTGGTCCAATCCGAACTTCATTGGACTTGAGCTTCACGACGAGTTCATCTTCATTTATCAATGACGGAGGTAGTGGTGTAGTAGGGATGTCCTCATCAGCTTATCCTATATTTTTTCTGGATTTATGCCCTAGATTTCCTACCTGATTGGGTAAAAACGAAGGCATAAAGAAATGAATGGCGTTAAAAAACAGAAGGAGAAGCTGCTCTAGATTTGCTACCAATTTGGGCTATCAAATATGAATGATATCGAGCGAGAGAGAGGAAAAAGGTACATTGAAAGCTGCTAATCCGGGCGAAAGAGACAGAAACCACTCGTGCCCACGTCCCGGACCCACACGGCTCCACACGGTACGACTCCACACGCTACGGCCCCACACGCTACGGCCACACAAACATGGTCTCGTCTGTCCCACGTGGTTCCTTCCTACCAGCCCCACACGACGCGGCCCCACAAATGACACGACCCCACTCGTCAGCACGGAACGGCCAACTTAACGGATTCCTTCCGTCCGAGCTCCTTCTGCGGGTTTCAGACAAGGTCTTGGGAAAAACTGAGGAAAAACTAAGGAGCTGGGGAAAGCTGAGCACAACTAAGGACCCGAGGGCACGAAAATAGAAAGCCCTATATTAAAATACCACTTAATGTTGCTAATCGATTTTTTCAGATTTTATATTGTTTATTTCTTATTTATTCAATTAAATGAATATTTGGCTATTTAGTGGAATTAATTCAAAATTTATACTAAGACTTCATGAAATAAGTATTTTTATGGATGGAATATTTATACTAAGTACTTATATAAAACCAGTATCTAATATCATAAGTTCACATTAGAATTTTGAATAATTTTCTTGAATGAAGTTTGGATCTACACAAGCTAAAGTGATTTTAATTCTTATAATATCTAAAATTTGTCAGATAATTATGAATCTTGCCTGTTCATTTTAGAATACTTATATGGTGTGGGAAAATATTAGTCAGTTCCCAAACACTTGCAATAATTTTCTTACAAAAAGGTGTGTCGACGCTGGAAGATCATACATATCGGGGGAAATCCAAAGTTTGTCCCATGTGGTGTACCTTTTGTATTTTTTTTTGTGGTGTATAGCTTCATTCTTCACTACTAATCATATATGCACTTCATTTAACTTTTTTATTTGAAAAATTTGCAAATTCTAGAGTCCTTTCTATTTCGGAGTTTCCGAATAAATTTTCTCCCGAGCCGGCAGTCAAAAAACCCCCGCCGATGCTCGCCGTCCAACAGCCGCGCCTCATCCGCATCGACGACTCTGCAGCTGGCCGTTCGACCCACCGCTGGTCCGACCGCCGCGCCCGGTCCGCATCGACCCCGCCCTGCATCGCTGCCGCTGCCTCCCGCGCCGGTGAGTGCTACCCCACCACTCGAACTCCCTCGGCCTCCTTTGGTAGACCTCTTTTCATTTATTGGATTCCCTGCGGAACTTATCTTGTAGCATGTTCATAGTGTAATTTTGGTGGAAATTAACTAAGAATGAGGTCTAACCCTCATGGAAAAAACGTTGTTACTTCTTCTATAGGATATGGCACCGTGCCAAGTTTGCATGACCCACTACAAAGCAAGACGGCTCTAAACGGGGAAAATTTTCGGTGTTCATCTCCTACCGGGTTCTTTCATAAATTCAGTGGTACTATAATTTACTAGTTACACAAATGTTGTACCTAGCTTCCATACTTTGCATTGCATGACAATTAGCATAAATGTAATAATATATTTTCTGTTTTTGGTGCATAGGTTGTCCTATGCAATGTAAGGGACCTCACAGGAGATAGTGTGCAATTCCGGGGGACATGTGGCCGGCACTACAAGATTGAAGTGCAAAAAGAGCCAACTAGGACTCTATTGGGAGGTGAAGGGTGGCGTCAATTCATTGCCCATCACCATGTAACCGAGAGATGATAGTGAGTTCATTTTATTTCGGTTGATGGAAGACAAAGTCACGATGATCGGTGTCATCTATCCGAACAACAACTGGTGGTGAAGAAGAAGAGGACGAAGAGGAGGAAAACCGCCTTTATCTCCACTTATCTCCCGGAGATGCAAACTTACCGATGCTGAGAAAGAACACCTCCAACAAATCATGCCTACAAGGAATTCCTTCACCGGGGTGCCATTTTTTCACCTGTTTAACGAGGAAGAATGTTAAGAGGCATCCGATGGTACGTATATATATTTTTCAACTGATCCTAGCTATATATTTTATGATAATGGCCGTGTAACATCAAATGAATTATCTCACTTATGCATTGTAGAAATTACCTAAGAACATGGTTTGTCATCTTAATATCCCTCCACATGGCTTTGCTGAACTACGCGCTGGAGCACGTGCTCGCCCTTCTACTATCGTCCATTACAAGACGGATTGGGATCAGCGCATCTCCTTCACCGGTGACGGTGGCAACACTTCATCCATAGTGAGCATCTAGAGATTGGACAAGCCATTCTCATCACTAGGAGGCCCATGCACACGACTCCGACTCGGAGGGTGGAGATTATCTTCACCGCCGACAACATCAATGATTTGGATTCGGGCTATGACTCGTACTTCTACTAGGAGGAGTATTGATACTCGGAGGATCTAGTAGGGAGGGACTTGGTATCCTATACTTTGTTGTCAGCTACTTAATGAACAATGTTGATGTAGCCCCACCTATCGTCGACGCTACACCATGGCCAAGGAGTCCCCCAAGTGGACCAAAAACACAAACCCCCGCCATATATGTCAAGGTGAACTCTTTCCTCTCTATGGTCGACCTCAACACCAACTTGAATGGTATGCTACCTCATGCCCATCATCATTGTGTCTATAGGTGCCGACATCGACAAGGACCAAGAGAGAAGGAACTCCCATGGTACAAGGAAGAGGGAAGAAGAAGAAGGAAAGAAGAGAAGAAGGAAGAGGAAGAAAAGGCGGGAGGAAGAGGCCCAGCCGGCCGAGAGGCCGGCCAAACCGGGCCCCAGGCCGGCCAGGCCGGTCCCAGGGCCGGTCAGACCGGGCCCCAGACCGGATCCACAACCGGCGTCGTACCGGAGCCAACCAGGGAAACTTTTGCGAACTTCCAAGTCGGGCGCCCGGTTGACCGACCCTGGTGCCAGGCCGTCCGGTCCCAGGCCCGGTTGGCGCCCGGTTGACCGGATTTCACGGGACAGACTCGACCGGAAACGGCCCGAGTCGACCAACCGCGTACCTATTCGACCCAAGTCGCCTTGTACCTCTATATAAGCACCTAGGTCATCCCCTTTACCCCTTTAGACAAGATTTAGGCTTAGACATGGATTTGAGCTTTGTCTCCCTAGGGTTTCATCCCCTTTGTATCAAGGCAACCCTTGTTGGATAATTGGATTTGGTGTGTGAGATTCTAGTGCTACCCACTCTCTCTCCCACTCCTAGATTCATCTCCCTCACCAATCTCTCCGCTCGGAATTCTACCTCGCGTCTCTTTCGGGTTGATTCTATTGGCGTGGTCCATCGAGCCACGAGGGTAAGTATCGGTTGTATCGGGTTGGCGTTCGTGCGTGAGTTCCTCGTGTTCTTCGTGTTCTTCGTGTTCTCCGCGCTCTCCCTCTCTTTCCCCTTCGGATTTCGGGTCAACCGCGAGATCGGGCCACACACGGGGTCTTAGACCTCATCATATGGTATCAACAGCCTTTGGTTTCCGCGGATTTGACCCCCCACCCATCCAATTTCATCTCTGAAATTTTTTCCCCAAAAATCCCCAAAAATAGCCCTAAAATTGCCTTTGGATGGATCTGCGATTTGGTTGCATTTTGAGTGGTTTTGGTCCATGGATTCGGTGTTGAGGTGCTTGATCTACTATTTCCCCCGTTTTCTAGCCCCCAATTCCATCGTTTTCCTTCGATTTGGGTCGATTTGGACGATTTGGCTCAAGAACACGTGCAGCCGGTTGAGAAATCCGGTTGACCGGACCACAGACCAGACTGGCCGGCCCAGCACCCGGCCGACCGGCCGCCTGACCGGGTCAGCCGGCCCCAGGCCCGGCCTGACCGGCCCCCAGACCGGGCGCCACCACACCACCACCACCGCCGACCACCACCACTCCTACCCACCGCCGGCAAGCACCGCCACCCCTCCGCCCCACGGGTAAACACCGCCGCGGCCCCACCACCACCACCGCATCCGCAAGAGCATCGACACCACCCACCACCGGCATACCACCGCCGAGCTACTTTGACCCATTTCTTCCGCTAACTTGTGTTTGCTTGTTCCAGTTTGAGTGCTTTGTTTGTGACACTAACCCGCAGCTCCGACGCAAGCGACGACATCCGAGGCACCCCGAGCTTGCAACCGTACTCTTGATACCACCGCCATCATCGCAAGTTGTGTGTTCATCACCGCCTAACATCTTAGGTATAACTTGCATTCCCTTGTAACCCCTCTTCTTTTGCGATCTATCCTATCGAGCATTGCTTATCTAGTGTTGTGAGACATTGCACGTGGCCCCGATTGTGAGGTGTGTGTGTGTAGTTTGGAGTCAAGATTATAAGCAAGAACTCGAGTGGCAAAATAGCAAAAGCGAGGCTAACGCTAACATAGTGCAAGAAAAAGGCTGCTAAAACACAAAAAGAGCAAAAGTGTGCGAGTGCCATCATACATACAAATACACAAAAGAGTGTAAGTGCCACCAAATAAAAAAAGAGGAAAAAGCTTTTAAGCAAAAAGAGAGAAAAGAGAAGAGAGGCCGCGTGTGAATCTTGTTGTCTCTCAAGTTGCAACCAAGCTTTGATCTCTTCTTGTGTTAGTGTGACACCGAGCACCCTTGCTTTCGGGCTTCATACACTTTTCCGCTCATTCCTTGGTCGCACTAACCCCGTTCATCTCGTGTGTGAGTTCCATATCTTTTCCGTGTTTATAGTGATCATCGCTTTGACATTTGAGTTTTTTTTTGGACTTCACCCACTCTTGACAATAAACTTGATTTCGGATTTCATCTTTTGGCCTTCCACCATACTCACCTAACACCATATTTGCTAGCTTTTGCGTGTGTCTTTGTGTGAGTGCCCGATACAATTGTTCTAACTCTCGGTTTGTTGGATCACCCCAATCTTGTCATACCACGGTAAGATTGCGAGGTAGTGTTCTTCCACTAACATACACCATATAGATATTGTCTTGCTAACATGTATAGCGACGAAGAAGATACGGAGAAGTACACGGAGAACTTCGAGCAGGATACCTCTTCAAGCACCGCGGATGTGGAGGAACATGTGGAGCTCTACACCGACTATGGCTCCGCGAGCATCGCCAACATGACCGACATCGAGGAGCTCTACACAGACTATGGCTCCGCGAGCATCGCCAACATGGACGACATGGTGGAGCACCACTTTGAGGACGACATCGACGAGCTCTACATCGATAATGGCTCATCAAGAATGGACGTCATGGTGGAGCAACGCCACGACTACGACATCGACACCATGGCGGAGCCTCACCTTGACTCCACCTTGAACAACACCGAGGCGCCCACATACCCCTACTTGGCCAATGGAGCTACATATGAAGAGCGAGGACCTCCACGATGGCACCATCGTATGGATCATCAAGAGCGTCCCCAACATGATCGTCTTCGACATTGGTCTCCGAGCTCCCTAAGGCGCCATCATGAGAGTGCTTATGCACAAGATCATCGACATCAAGGACATCATATGGAGCATCAAGAGCGCCCCCAACATGATCGCCATCGACACGCCTCTCCAAGCTCCACAAGGCACAACAAGCAACATGCCAAGTCGCATGAGCCATCATCTAGGCATGGCAAGGACCGTCATCGACTCACACCATCTCATGATCGTCGTCGACCACCACCACCTCATGGTCTACATCGACATCCGTCCACACATGATCTTCGACGACACCACTCAAGACATGGTGATGAGGCAAGAAGATGAAAGCCTCGACATGAAGACCTTCCTCATACGGCGACCTCTACCTCTTGTGCCACCACCACAATGGCCCCTACTTCGCCATACGCCTATGGACTCCGATGCTACCAGTGCAAGCAACAAGGCCATCCTCCACGGGAATGTCCCAATCTCCTATGTGAGGTGTGCAAGGCAAAGGGTCACATGGCATGGCAATGCACAACGCCAAGCGCCAAAAAGCTCTACTTCGACGAGCTCAATACACAAGTCTCCAAGATGCCACCACTTGAGGACGACTTAGGAGGCGAGGGAGTTGAGCATGGTGAGCATGGGATTCTCCCTTCACCTACGGAGGCGCATGGAGTTGAGCATGGTGAGCATGGGATTCTCCCTTCACCTACGGAGGCGCATGGAGTTGAGATGGTTGAGCATGGGATTTTCCGTTCAACCAAGGAGGTGCATGGAGATGAGAAAATCGAGCCTACTCCTATATGCTTGATTAATGAGTGGGTACCAATCCCATGTGAGCATGAGAGCCACTTAGCCCACTTGAGTGAGAGTGATAGTGAGTTGAGTGACTTCCACCCATATGTGAGTTTGAGTGCTTCCATTTGGAGGACATGAGTGATACACAAAGTGAGTTGAGAGAGGTAGATGATAGGTCCATGGAGGACATCGCATTTGCTAACACATTAACCTCTCCCTCGTTTTGTGTCTTCTTATGTTGCACTAGGTTCCACGGAGGACGAGTTCCCGCTCATGGAGAAGATGTACATGGTGCATGAAGATGATGATATCTCACCATGCTTGCTCCAAGATGAACATGTCGACCACATGGATCCTCCTACTTCCACAACACCTACTTCACATGAGTCGGCCTACAAAGGTAACAACATAGGTGTTGATGATGCCATGATCCCACTAGTGGACATGATGACTTATGAGTGCATGCATGATCTTGATGATACATTTGCTACGTCACGTGCTACTTTCATTTTCCCATGCGATACTTTGCTTGATAACATTGTTGATCATGTGGAAGTGAATGCTTGTGATACCATGACCATGCCATGCTATGAGAGTTTCAATTTTTCTACAATTGCTTGCAATATGTCGACCACTTGCTCTTTCCCATGTATTGCTTGCAATGATAATGACAAGGATGACATTAGCTTCCGCATGCTTCGCCCCAAATGTTTACACTCTACCATGATCCTTGCATCCAAGATTGCGAACAATTGCTCTTTCTTATGCTTGGTATGCAAGAATGCTTATTTCATTGTCCACGAGATGGCCCCCATAGCCTTCTCACTTTTTGATGATCATGAGTTACCACATGCCATGAATGCACCTTCTTGCCATTTGCACCATCGCCATGCATTCCATACTATGTTGATTGACACTAATGGTGATGTGCACAAGTCATGGAACATCATGATGGATGATGTGTTCCTCTACCATGCACACATGCTTTTTGTTCTCTCTATTGTGTGTATAGGTACCCGCACGACAACTTCCACCGCCACGGAGCATGAGCTCACGAAACGCGCAATTGAGAGCTACCCCAACAAGGACCTAACCCGCGGGAATCACACCAAAGGGTATGTTCCCACAAGCCTTCGCCCTCGTGTGTTTCCGATTTGCCTTGTCGAGTTTCCGGTTTGGTCCAATTCCTCGTCACCTCTTTTGCCTCTTATGCAACGTGTCTTGACACATCTTGTTGGCACAATGATTGTTGTATGTCTTGATGTTATCATCATACACTCCGAGAATCTCAACGACCATGTCATAGATGTGAGAGACACCTTATGCATCTTGTGCCACATGTCACACAAAAAGTTGCCCTTCTTTGGATTTCTCATGTCATCTATGGCAATTGAAATGGATTCTTTGACACTTGAGGATACACATACTCGGCTCACGCCAACCACACTTTCCCAAGCAAGAAGTCTCCATCGCTTTGCCATTGCACATAACAATTTTGCCCACAATTTTGCCGCCGTTACTTGCCTTTTGTTTGTTCCACTTGTTTGGGACAATGCTACACCACACATTTTTGACACCTTACAACTCTTGCATGCACAAATTTTTGCCCTACCACATTTTGGATACATCGACACTCTTTTGGTTCCCATTTTTGCCAAATGCCTCTTGGAGAAACGACTTGATGCTTCGTATTTGATTGAGAGCCTCTTGTTCGCCGATCACCAAATTGCCCCCCACAAGCTTTCCATTCGCAAGTTGTTTTTCCCCAAGCTCTTCTTCGACCGCGACTTTATCCCTCTACCACAACATGGGACAAGCGTCATGGACTACACCGTCGGTGAGGAGGAACAAGAGTCGAGGACGACTCTTCCCCAAGGGGGGGAGATGATGTAGCCCCGCCTATCGTCGACGCTACACCATGGCCAAGGAGTCCCCCAAGTGGACCAACAACACAAACCCCCGCCATATATGTCAAGGTGATCTCTTTCCTCTCTATGGTCGACCTCAACACCAACTTGAATGGTATGCTACCTCATGCCTATCATCATTGTGTCTATAGGTGCCGACATCGACAAGGAACAAGAGAGAAGGAACTCCCATGGTACAAGGAAGAGGGAAGAAGAAGAAGGAAAGAAGAGAAGAAGGAAGAGGAAGAAGAGGCGGGAGGAAGAGGCCCAACCGGCCCAGAGGCCGGCCAAACCGGGACCCAGGCCGGCTAGGCCGGTCCCAGGGCCGGTCAGACCGGGCCCCAGACCGGATCCACAATCGGCGTCGTACCGGAGCCAACCAGGGAAACTTTTGCGAACTTCCCGGTCGGGCGCCCGGTTGACCGGCCCTGGCGCCAGGCCGTCCGGTCCCAGGCCCGGTTGGCGCCCGGTTGACCGGATTTCACGGGACAGACTCGACCGGAAACGGCCCGAGTCGACCAACCGCGTACCTATTCGACCCAAGTCGCCTTGTACCTCTATATAAGCACCTAGGTCATCCCCTTTACCCCTTTAGAAAAGATTTAGGCTTAGACATGGATTTGAGCTTTGTCTCCCTAGGGTTTCATCCCCTTTGTATCAAGGCAACCCTTGTTGGATGATTGGATTTGGTGTGTGAGATTCTAGTGCTACCCACTCTCTCTCCCACTCCTAGATTCATCTCCCTCACCAATCTCTCCGCTCGGAATTCTACCTCGCGTCTCTTCCGGGTTGATTCTATTGGCGTGGTCCATCGAGCCACGAGGGTAAGTATCGGTTGTATCGGGTTGGCGTGCGTGCGTGAGTTCCTCGTGTTCTTCGTGTTCTCCGCGCTCTCCCTCTCTTTCCCCTTTGGATTTCGGGTCAACCGCGAGATCGGGCCACACACGGGGTCTTAGACCTAATCAAATGTATTAAGTCTGTTTAATGTGCATACTTAGTCACTTGGTAATGTGATCGGATCGAAGAATATATTTAGTTAGAATCTAAAATTAAGTCATGTTTCTATGTTCAAACATATATAATTTCCACAAAAAATGTATCCCACCAATAATCATAGTTTAAGTGGAAATAATAATGTTGAGATGGTTAAATATTTCGACTGTATGAGACGTAAAACTGGCGGCAGCTTCGAAATATGTGTGTTTGGAGACGGTTCGAATTTATAACCGCCTAATAGGAATAGTTGGCTTCAAGAATCTGAAATTTTTCGGGGAAAAATTGGGGGGCGGTGTCACTTATCCTCATTCTCCGCTGCCCTGTCCGAAATTTCGTCGCCGCAGACATCTCCCGGCCCGCCGGCCGCCGATTCGTGGCCTCTCCTCTCCATCACTACTCTCTGCGGCTCCTCCCGACGCTCCTCCCCGCCATCGCCGCTCGCCGCCACGAGTCCAGGTATGTGAACTAAATCCCCAAAACCTAGCATGGTGCTTCGATCTGGAGCCTCACACACTATAAATCGTACTAGCAATGGGGTGGTTTAGTTGAAGAGTAGCCACAATGTTTGTGGGATCGTTGTATTTCTTCAGAATAAAAGGAGAACTAGGTGACGCCAGTGCAAGATGCATTTTGTGCTAATTAACATAATAATATTATTTCTGATGTGCCAAACATTTATTTGTGCTTACACTGACATATATATATGCACTCCTACTTTGATGTGTGCATCTTGCTTCAAAAAATCTATGTATTTATTTAAGAGATGGCAACCTGCATTGCTGACGCAATAATGGTATATAGCGATGAAAGTGATGAAGTGCCCAATGAAATGCTTCTGCTTAGAGGTATGTAGTATAATCGTATTCCATGTCTTAGTGCTCTAAATTTTGAATGGTACAAGATTTTTTTAAAGAAATTGCATTAGTAATTGAATATGGTAACTGTGTGTATATATGTCATACCATATAGAGAATATAAACCCATGTATATATGATGCAGATGATCACGTCTCTAAACTATTTCATAATCTGCTTCTGAATGATACCATATTTCTATATGTTGCATGATCAGGACATGAACACAGGGGTTGCACAGAGTATGATAAGCATTGTATGTTTGGAAACGACATGTATCTAACAGAAGATCATGTGAGCTTCCTTTTAGATTTGTGTGATCCCACTTCTCCACCAAAAATCAAGTACTACATGCACAAAATGACCTATTCATCTGTCAAAAAATGGTGCACACTGACAAGGTATTAACTTGTCAATGCCTATAGATTGTAGACTTGGGTTTCGTAAGAAGTAGAGGGCAAGTAGATCTCGAAGGTTTCAGCCGACAAAGGTATTTCGACTAAAGTTACGATGAATCAATACTTTTTTTTCCTCGGCTCTCCTTTATATAGGCGGCAGAGCCGAGGGACTTCGTGCCGTACAAGTTACAAATTGCGAGAAGGTTTATCGGGCCTTTCCCGTATTGTTACACGATTCCTAATACAACTCTATATTCCGGGATTCCGGGCCTTCAATCCTTCAGGTCGTGGGCCTCCGGATAACCTCGGGCACTTTATTCGGCGAGACTATTCGGCATGCCTATGTCGGTAGCCACCGAGATTTTGCTTGAATCGCGAAATCGAGTAATATCTCCATCGTAAAATCGAGTCGCATATTCATAAAACCTTCAACTTCTAACGAATATTTTGCTCAATATCTATTTTGTACAGGGATAGTGGTAAATTGGGTTGGTTCATCTGACAGATCAGATACCAGTTAACTGCTCTCGTGGCAAACCCGCATAAACCTACTTCGAGCTCAAGCCTCCGGACTCGAACCCGGATATTGGCGTAATTCAACACGTGCCGCTTTAGGAATTATCGTAAATCGAATCACAACTCGTATTTTATCGTGTACCTAATGCGTCCGTTAGGATTTTTCTTTACATCTGCTGATACAGATAAAGTGCGAGAGCGCATTCGGGTGCGATACCACGCCACACATGATAGATCCTGGGGACTTACCTTCATAATCTCTTCCGAGTTACGACATTCAGAGTGTTTACCGCGACAGACGCGCTATGAGGATATATTGTCGAGTGCCTTTGTCGGCTGCTGGAATTGTGAATTTATTCGAGTTGTCTCGTGAAATAATATCTTGATCTCCCGATGGGAGTACATGATGAGTTATGTGTAACTCGAAAATGACCGATGAAAATTCTTCGTCTTCAATTCTATATTATCTTGTTATTCTCTTCTTTCTTCTTCCTCATATTTCATCGGGTGCACGACCAGCACTCCCGATAGGAGTAGCCCCCGAGGCTACAGCCGAGTGTTTGCACTTGGTTGTAAGCTCAACTTTTGCTACTTTGATCAACTCTGTATTTTTTCTTTCGCCTCATCATCTTATCAGAAGTATAGACAATACTTCGGATAAGAGTAGCCCCCGAGCATATGAACAGATGCTTGCATCTAAACATAGGCTCTCAAAGTTCCTTTTTAACCATGCACTTCTGATGCGGCCTAAGGCCACGTGGGTTGCCCGATCTCACGAATTGACCGAGGGAAAGGCGGGGGAGAGGAAGAACACGAAGAACACGGCGATGAACACGATGAACACACGCAAACACACACCAACCCGATACAATTCGGTTTACTCCCGATAGCCCGAACCACTATCCCGATAGAATCTCTCAAGAGAGAGACACGCGGTAGAATCCCCGAGAGGAAGATCGGTATACGATCGGTAGAATCACACGAGTGAGAGACCGGTGGTTGAATCACGAGTGTGAGAGACTAATCATATAAGGAGTGCCTTGTACAATAGATTTGGGTAAATCTAAGGAGGGGGTTTCCCTAATCCCAAAGGGATGGTGGAGGCATGAGCCTAATTCTCTCAAGTTCATTCCTAACCTAATGAAGGGGGAGGTGTGATAAGGGGTTGCCCGATCTTCTCAGTAAGCGACGGGTGTTGATGAACACGTGATGGTAGCAGCGGATGAAATCGATGATGATGAGGAGGATAACTTGTATGACGCCGACGAAGTCTCTCGATTGATTCCTGATGCCAACGCAACGGCTCTCAACCTCGCAAGATATTCGCAACTCCACACACTTGCGCACGTAGCCGCCGACCACGAAGCGGTAGATTGCAATCTTCTAATCCCCAATGGAACAACGAGATCACACAAACTTTCGGTAGCATAAAACTCCGGATCGCAACGAATTGGAGAGTTGGGGAACAATAGTTTTGCTTAGCAAACAACTATGAACTAGGGTTTATCTTAAACGTGGTCTAAAGCAGCTAGGGGGTCGTCCAAGGCACTTATATAGGCGTCCGGGACGAGTTCCGGTCGAAAAATACAAGTAAAACCGACCCAGAATAGATCTGGTCGAGACAGACTCGGACTGGTCCGGTCTGGGATCCGGTCGACCGGGCTGTGGACCGGGCGGGCCGGTCTGTGGTCCGGTCAACCGGTCGGAAACCGGGAAACTGCGAAGTTTCCGGTTTCGCCCGGTACGATAAATTTCCTCCGGTTGACGGCCGGTTGTCGACCGGTCGACCGGGCCAGGGACCGGGCTGCCCGGTGCGGAGGCCGGTCGGACCGGGTTCCGGACCGGCCTGGACTTCTTCTTCTCCTCTCGCGCATGCCTCCCGCTCCTCCCTCGCGCGTCCATGAGATATCTTCATGTCCGGCTCCATGTCCGGCTTCACGGCCCTCTTGACGTCCGTCTTCATGTCCAGCTGCTCCTCTCCTCGTGCGATGCTTGTCTCCTCTTGATACATGATGATACATAAGTAATAGGACTTAGGCAGTATAAAGTTCTCATCAATCAAAGTATCATTTAGAAACAAGTTCACCTGTTGTTTAAGTAGCTTCGCACGAGCTCTTGTAATTGGTCCAATCCGAACTTCATTGGACTTGAGCTTCACAGCAGGTTCATCTTCATTTGCTAATGACGGAGGTAGTAGTGAGGTAGGGATGTCCTCATCATCTCCCCCCTTCAAAAGGCGTCGACCCCGACGCTCCAAGGTCTTCTCCGTCATATGGTGGCAAATCGGCAACATTGAAAGAATTACCGACACCAAACTCATCAACTCGGAAGATCTATCGAGTATGCATTATCATTGATCTTGGCAAGCACTTTGTAAGGACCAGCACCACGAGGCTTCAACTTAGACTTCCGCGGCTTCGGGAACCTATCCTTGCGAAAATGTACCCGGACCATATCACCAGGCTTGAACAACATCTCTTTGCGCTTCTTGTTCATCCTTGCAGCATTGCTCTTGCCTTTCTTCTCGATCAACTCTTTAGTCTTCACATGGATCTTACGCACAAAATCTGCCCTCTTGGATGCCTCCATATTAACTCTCTCATGTATGGGCAAAGGCAACAAGTCAAGTGGAGTAATGGGTTTGAAACCATACACCACCTCAAAAGGACACGGCTCCGTGGTAGAGTGTACCGCCCTGTTGTAAGCAAACTCCACATGCGGCAAACACTCTTCCCACTCCTTCGGGTTCTTCTTGATCATGGATCTCAACAGTTGTGACAAGGTTCGATTCACCACTTCGGTTTGACCATCGGTTTGGGGATGACAAGTAGTGCTGAACAGTAGCTTTGTCCCCGGCTTTCCCCAAAGTGTCTTCCGAAGTAGCTCATGAACTTCACATCACGATCGAAACAATAGTCTTCGGGACTCCATGTAGTCGAACAATCTCCCCGAAAAACGAGGTTAGCAATATGCGACGCATCGTCGCTTTTGTGGCAAGCAATAAAGTGTGACATTTTAGAAAATCTGTCCACTACCACAAATATAGAATCATGGCCTCTCTTAGTACGCGGCAAACCCAACACAAAATCCATACTAATATCCTCCCAAGGTGTAGTAGGTGCCGGTAACGGAGTATACAAACCGTGAGGCTTCGGCTTGGACTTGGACTTGTTGCAAGTAATGCACCTCTTCACATACCTGTCCACGTCCCGCCTCATCTTTGGCCAATAAAAGTGATCGGCGAGCATGAGTAGCGTCTTCTCACGCCCAAAGTGACCCATCAAACCTCCGGCATGTGATTCCCGCAATAAGAGCAAACGCACGGACGATTACGGAACACATAGTTTGTTAGCTCTAAACAAGAACCCATCGTGTATGTGATATTTTTCCCATGCTTTACCCATAACACACAAGCGGTACGGTTCAGCAAAATCATGATCCGTCGCATATAAATCACATAACACCTCTAATCCAGGAATTTTAACATCAAGATGGGTTAATAGCATAGTCTTCCTAGATAGAGCATCAGCAACAATATTCTCTTTTCCCTTCTTATGCTTAATAATGTACGGAAAAGACTCAATAAACTCAACCCACTTAGCAAGACGCCTATGCAAAGTAGATTGGGCTTTCGGATATTTCAAAGCTTCATGATCGGAATGTATGATAAATTCTTTTGGCCACAAGTAATGTTGCCAAACCTCAAGAACTCTAATTAAAGCATACAATTCTTTATCATATATAGGATAGTTCAACTTAGCACCGAGATAATTTCTCGGAAAAATATGCAATTGGGCGACCCTCTTGCATCAACACACCACCAATTCCAATACCACTAGCATCACATTCAATCTCAAATTGCTTATTGAAATCGGGAAGTGCAAGCAACGGTGCGGAAGTTAACAATCGTTTCAGTTCATCAAAAGCATGATCTTGGGCAACGCCCCACTCAAAGACAACACCCTTTTTAGTCAATTCATTCAAAGGTGCAGCAATAGTAGAAAAATTGGGCACAAAACGGCGATAAAACCCAGCTAGACCATGAAAACTTCTAACTTGACTCACATTCATGGGAGTAGGCCAATTTTGAATAGCTTCAATTTTAGACACATCTACTTCTACTCCATGCTTAGAGACAACATAACCCGGAAATATGACCTTATCTTTGCAAAATGTGCACTTCTCAAGATTACCATAGAGTTTACTATCACGCAACACTTGCAAAACATGTCGAATATGTATAATATGATCAGATTCATTGCGGCTGTAGATTAATATGTCATCAAAATACACAACCACAAACTTGCCAATAAAATCACGCAAAACATGGTTCATCGAGTCTCATGAAAGTGCTAGGTGCATTAGTTAAACCAAAAGGCATTACTAACCACTCATATAAACCAAATTTTGTTTTAAAGGCGGTTTTCCACTCATCCCCTTCTTTCATCCTAATTTGATGATAACCACTACGCAAATCAATTTTAGTGAAAACAGCGGCACCACTCAATTCATCTAGCATATCCTCTAAACGGGGAATAGGATGACGATATCGAATAGTAATGTTGTTTATCGCTCTACAATCTACGCACATACGCCATGTACCATCTTTCTTAGGAACAAGAATAACGGGAACGAGCACAAGGACTAAGGCTTATGCGGATATAACCTTTGTCGAGTAGCGCTTGTACTTGCTTATGTATCTCCTTCGTCTCTTCGGGATTCGTTCTATATGGCGCCCTATTGGGCAGCGATGCTCCGGGGATCAAGTCAATTTGATGCTCAATACCTCGCAATGGTGGAAGTCCTGCGGGTACCTCTTCGGAAACACGTCGCTGAATTCCTGCAAAACATTAGAAACACCAAGAGGAAGAGGGGTCATGTCGTTAGAAACCAAAACCGTACCCCTGTACATGAGCACAAGAGGCATGGCTGTAGGATCCTCACTAAATTCTCTCATGTCTTGTTTGGTGGCTAATGAGACTAAGGAATTCACTCTCTCACTTTTCGTTATATCACTCACGGCATTACAATTCTCTCGCCTATCTATGGATGCATCCTCCAAGTTTACTTCAATCTTCGACGAGACTCATTGACAATTTGCTTGCGGTGACATAGGCTGTAAGTTAATTTTCTTGCCCTTGAACTCCAAGTGATATGTATTGGCGCGGCCATTGTGTTGCACGGAACGGTCATAGAGCCATGGCCGGCCCAACGACGAGGTGACAAACCGTCATAGGAACCACATCACAGTCAATGGAATCCTTATACGGTCCAATCTCAAAATCAACTCGCACCATGTGGCTCACCTTCATCTCACCATTATTGCTCAACCACTTGAATATAATATGGATGCGGGTGCGGTAGATACTTCGGTTTCAGCTTGGCACATAACTCTTTGCTTGCTAGATTGCGACAACTCCCGCCATCAATAATGACCTTGCAAGCTTTATCAGGACCAACTAGTGCCTTTGTTTGGAACAAATTACAGCGTTGTGTAGATGCACTTGACTGCACATTAAGAACACGCTGCGAGACAACAATAGTTTGAGCTTCAGAAGGGAAAGCATCAAAACCATCACTATCATAATCATCCTCATCTGGAGCATTTGGATCAACATCATCTCCAGTTTCATACTCATTGTCCTCATTAATGATCATAACTTTGCGGTTAGGACAATCCTTCTTGAAGTGACCCTTGCCACCACATGTATGACAAACCATATCACGGTTGCGTGCTGTCGACATGTTAGAACTAGTTCCACTTGCTGCAGGTACGGGCTTCTTTGTGTTGGTGACACTAGAGACCGGCTTGCTAGACGAAGAAGGAACATCCGCAGGGCGCGTAGATGGCGCCATGGAGGGCGGCGCGCGGGGTGTGTAACGCCCAGCGCCCGTAGCACGGCCCTTCATTTGCGGTTCTTCAGCCAAGCGTGACTCAGCTTCTCTTGCATGATGTAGCAACTCATTCATAGTAGCATAAGTGTGATGACGCACAATACCCTTGATGTTAAATGCGAGACCATTCGAGAAATCGCTGTAGTGTCATCTCAAGGGATTCTCGGACACGGGCACGCTGCATAAGCATCTCCATCTCCATGTAATAAGCATCAACTGTCAACACACCTTGTTTCAATTGGGTCAACTTGTCAAAGACGGAACGCAAGTAATTGGTAGGCACAAAACGAGCTCTCATTGCCGCCTTCATAGCACGCCATGTGATAATAGGCAGCTCACCATCTTCTTCTCGAGCACTCACAAGTCCATCCCACCAACGCAATGCATAGCCATCAAATTCGGAGGAAGCAAGCTTGATCTTCCTATCTTCGGTATAGTCGGGATGTAAACGCCATAATCTCTCAATCTTCAGCTCCCATGTAAGATATTCTTCAACATCGGTACCTCCTTCAAATGCGGGAATTGAGAACTTGGGCTTACCCAAACCATCGTCTTGTTGTTGTAGAACACGTTGGGCTCCGACGGGGACAAAACCACGACCACGGAACGCATCACCAACGCCACGTCCAAGACCACGACCAACACCACGCCCTTGAGCATGTGCAGCTTCGGCATTGTCACCTTGCACATTGCCATCTTCATCAAGTGGTGGTTGTTGTTGCACCATTGTACGTATCTCACCAACGGCGGTTGTCAAAGCTTGTATAGATGCTTGAAGAGTCGTCACCGATGTTTGAACGGTATTAACCGCTGTAGTAGTCTCATCGACCTTCAAGTGAACACTCTGAATATCCTTGTCCAACGCTTCATTGGCAACACGGATTTCACGTTGTAGGTGATCACGTAGTGCCTCATACTCCGGCCAAGTAGCTGTCGTTGCTTGGATCCTTTTTCGCATCACATCAACATTCTCGGTAGAAGACATGATTAGTAGGTTAGTGCACTAAACAAAAATCTTTGGTGGTACTCTCACAACTCACTCAAAGCTGATAAGAAAGGTAAATCTTACCGCTCCAAAGTGAATTAGTATTGCTTACCAACTTGGATTGACGGACTAGTGCACGGATGTAGCGAAGCGAATATCAAGGGTATAAGAACAATCACACGACAAAGCGGGATATATGTGGGGCTGTAGGTGGGCTACCTATTTGCACCAATAACAAGCTCTAGCGGCGACCGTAGACAACCAATGATACTCACACAAGGCGATATAATGGGGCAATGCAACTATATGTGGGAAAGGTTGCAATGCACTAGAGAGACGCTAGCAAAGCTCAACGAGACAGGCACAAGATTGCTCAACTACGGGTGCAGTAAAGTAAACTTAGGCCTTCACTTGATTCAACTAGCACAACACTTTTCTTTTTGTATTTTTCTTTTTGTAGAACACACGCAGCTATGTAGCTCTTTTTGCTTCTTTTCAATTTTCTCTTTTTTTTTGTTTTTTTTGACTCAACTCCTTGATAACACGGCCAACAGAAATTGCAAATCACCAAAACCTAACGAGCAGCACTGTCGAGCGGTAAAACTAGTCTCTTACGGGGAAGTTCCTAGTCACTTTATATCGATAGGTCTGTGTCTATGGTTGGGAACAAGCACACTCGTACGCTATGTGGACTCGGAGTAACAAAGCTGACACCACTAGATATAGTAACACAAGATGATAGAGTAAACACAAACCCTAACAATTCTACTAGATGAAAGATAAAGAGACGCAAAAACAACTACGAAAAGCAACTAAAACTCGAAATTAGTGCAATCTAAGGCTATGGCAAACCCTAACCCTAACTTTTTATGGCTTTTTCTGGATAGGAAAACACTCACAACTCAACTATGGGGTGGATTGTGGATGGCTTACCGAGGAAAACTGGAAATCTGATACCAAGATGATAAGGGGTTGCCCGATCTTCTCAGTAAGCGACGGGTGTTGATGAACACGTGATGGTAGCGGCGGATGAAATCGATGATGATGAGGAGGATAACTTGTATGACGCCGACGAAGTCTCTCGATTGATTCATGATGCCAATGCAACAGCTCTCAACCCTGCAAGATATTCGCAACTCCACACACTTGCGCACGTAGCCGCCGACCACGAAGCGGTAGATTGCAATCTTCTAATCCCCAATGGAACAGTAGATCACACAAACTTTCAGTAGCATAAAACTCCAGATCGCAACGAATTGGAGAGTTGGGGAACAATAGTTTTGCTTAGCAAACAACTATGAACTAGGGTTTATCTTAAACGTGGTCTAAAGCAGCTAGGGGGTCGTCCAAGGCACTTATATAGGCGTCCGGGACGAGTTCGGTCGAAAAATACAAGTAAAACCGACCCGGAATAGATCTGGTCGAGACGGACTCGGACTCGGTCCGGTGCGGGATCCGGTCGACCGGGCCGTGGACCGGGCGGGCCGGTCCGTGGTCCGGTCAACCGGTCGGAAACCGGAAGCTGCGAAGTTTCCGGTTTCGCCCGGTACGATAAATTTCCTCCGGTTGACGGCCGGTTGTCGACCGGTCGGCCGGACCGAGGACCGGGCTGCCGGTGCAGAGGCCGGTCCGACCGGGTTCCGGACCGGCCTGGACTTCTTCTTCTCCTCTCGCGCATGCCTCCCGCTCCTCCCTCGCGCGTCCATGAGATATCTTCATGTCCAGCTCCATGTCCGGCTTCACGGCCCTCTTGACGTCCGTCTTCATGTCCAGTGCTCCTCTCCTCGTGCGATGCTTGTCTCCTCTTGATACACGATGATACATAAGTAATAGGACTTAGGCAGTATAAAGTTCTCATCAATCAAAGTATCATTTAGAAACAAGTTCACCTGTTGTTTAAGTAGCTTCGCACAAGCTCTTGTAATTGGTCCAATCCGAACTTCATTGGACTTGAGCTTCACAGCAGGTTCATCTTCATTTGCTAATGACGGAGGTAGTAGTGAGGTAGGGATGTCCTCATCAAGGTGGGAGCCTATATATAGGGAGCCACTAAGGAGGGGTAGTTTAGGCATACAAGGGGGGGTACATGGGACTTGGCCCGAATTGACTTGGACACATAGGGGGGCGGATTGTCCGGCCTTAGTGGGGCGGATAATCCGAGCAGTCGTGCTTCATGCGCCGTCTCTTCTTGGCGACCTCGGGCGCTCTTCTTCCTTCTTCTCTTCCATGCCTCCGTGACCTCGGCCTTGAGTGTGGTTCTTGTCGTTGAAGCACATGATGAAGCGAAGACCGTAGGTCGGGCTACATCATCTCCCCCACTTGAAAAAGAGTCGTCCTCGACGATGAGTCTTCATGAATGTGTAGAGGAGGTAGATGACACCAACGCTTGAATGTCCCTTCACTTGTCAAGGGCCCTATCAATAGCACAAGAAAAGCAAAGGAGCAATCAAAGCGTAGCCAAAGTTCAATGGATTTAGGAAGAGGGCGCAAGTAGAAGGAGGTCACCTTATCAAAGTGTCGGTGTGCTCTCATTGAGAGATCTTGTGTAGTTGAAGTGTGCGGGCAAAACCACTCATTGGAGCTCACTTGTATCATGCTCTCAAGAGCTCGTTTTGTCAACTCGTGCTCAATCGAGGTTGACATTGGAGTTTGGGTACCTACACACATGTTAGACAACAAGAACAACGTGTGTGCATGGTATATGAACACATCATCCATCATGATGCGTCCATTGCTTTTGCACATCACCATTAGCGGTAAGCAAGATGCATTATAGTACACATGGTGAATATGCGGGGAAAACTTAGGAACATGCGCAACATGGATATATGCAAAGTCTCCAAAATTTGAGAGAGCTATGGGGGCAATCTCATTTACAAGCATATTAACACTATTGCAAGCCAAGCATTGGAAAGAGAAATTGTTCATCATTTTGGTTGCATTAATGGGAGAATATTGCAAGCATGTAGCACAAAACATGTTCAACATTTGATCATTGTTGTCGACAAACCTAGAAAAAGAGCAATTGTTCGGCAAGGTTGTCACAAGACAAGCATCATTATCAACATTGCAAGCAATACATGGGAAAGAGAAATTGTTCGACATAGTTGCAAGCAATAGGATAGAAATCGAAACACTCATAGCATGGCATGGTCAAAGTTGTCACAAGCAACTACTTCCACATGATCAACAATGTGGCACAAGTATCACAAGGGAAAGTGAAAGAAGCATATGAAATAGCAATAGGATCATCCAGACTCATGCAAGCACTCATAAAATCATCATGTCCACTAGTGGGATCATGGCATCATCAACACCCATATAGGTACCTTTGTAGTCCCGCTCATATGAGGTAGGTGTTGTGGAAGAGGTAGGCTCGATGTGGCCTCCATGTTCATCTTCAAGCAACAAGCATGGTGTGATATCATCATCTTCATGCACCATGTACATCTTCTCCATGATCGGCGTCTCGTCATCCATGGCACCTAGTGAGACACAAGGAAACACACTAGAGGTAGAGGGTAAGATGTTAGAATTGAAAATGGCCTCACATGACCTATCAACTACCACTCTCATCTCACTCGGTGTATCACTCATTCTCTCGAAGTGGAGGCACTCATCAAGCCTCACATATAGTGGAGTCGCTCATCTCACATATAGTGGAGTTCCTCATCTCCATGGCAATGGCGCCGTCGATGTCCGAGCAACCTAGCAAAGAGGAAGACAACACAAGAGGAGTAGAGGTTAAGTTGTTAGAAATCGAAACATCCTCACTCGACTCATGGGGTGTATCACTCTTGCTCTCAAGGTGTTTGAAGTAGGATTTGCACTCGGCTTTGTCTTGGAGGGTCATTTTGGCCTCTCGAGCATCTAGCTCGGCGAAGTATGCTCTCATCTCGGCTTGCTCTTGTGGGGTCATCATGTATATATCTCACTAGGAAGGTGTATATGTATGTGGTGGAAGGAAAGCTACACAAGTATCTCACCTATCAAGAAAGTATCGGAAAAATGGTTCAAGTCAAGAGCAAAGTCGAAATGTATCGGGGTTACTCACACACACACTCAAAGCACACGCAAAAGGCTAAGAAACACTATATGTGGTGGGTAAGGGGTGGATAGCAAACGAAAAAGATCAACGGAAAAGTCTATTGTCAAATGTGGGTAAGATCCAAAGTCAAATGTCAAAGGTGGTGATCTATGTCAAGGAAACACGGAAACACACACAAGGAAGAACAATGGGGTTAGCGCGACCAAGGAAGTGAGCAAGTGACAAGATGGTCCTAGCGAAGACTATTAGCTCGGTGTCACGCCAACACAAGAGAGACGGTAGCTCGGTTGCATATGAGAGAAGCAACAAGATTTGCACAAGATGTCACTCTTCTCTATCTCTCTTAGCTTAGAAGCTTTCGACTCCTTTGTATCGGTGGCACACACACTCTTTTCTATTCCTTTTTCTTTTTTCTTTTTTTTTTCACTTTTTTTTTTCTATGCTTAGAAGCTTTTTTTTTCTCTATGTATATGTATATCACTTTTCTTCTTTTGTGTATCTTTCACACCGAGCTTGCTTCGGAGCTTCGCTCAAAACAACGCACACACACAAACCCTCTCACGGTCGTGACACTTGTGCAATGCTTCGCAACGCTCGGAAAGCCACTCTCAATGGGATAGGTACGCAAAGGAAGAAAGAGGCTACAAGGGGTAGGGGAGGCAAGTTATACCTATTGACGTTAGGCGGTATCAAGCATACGAAATTGCGATGATGAAGTGGTGGTGTCGATGACGATGTCGAGGTTGCGTCGGAATCCGGGGTGCCAACGGTGTCGTCGCGGAGTTGGTGTAGGCGCGGAAGTGGAATAGACGACCGATGCACTCCAAATCGGAAACCGAGCAAATTAAGTCAATGCCCGAAAAGTTGGGTCGAAACGAGCGGTCAAAAAATATGTTCCAAAAATCACGGAAAATTGAGGGTAGAGCTATGTGGAGTATTTGGGGGATACTGTTAAAATTTGGAGTTAAACGGGCTCCGGAAAGTTGTCAAAATTTGGGGCAAAAAGTGGAGTCAAAAGTGGCCGAAATTTGGATCAAAATTGTCAAATCCGGTCAGGGGTCCGGTTGGACCGGGTCTGGGGCCGGACCACCCGGTTTCCGCCTGGTTGGCGCCCGTCCGAGCAATATTTTTGCGAGATATCCGGTTGCCGCCCGGTCTGGGCTCCGGTTTGGACCGGAGGTCCGATCCGAGCTGACTTTTGCGTAGTGAAAACGAGAGGAATAAGAGGCGCGCGCGGAGTTGAAGGGAATCAAGGCTTGCTGCTGGTGGGCGCTTGAGTGATTGGAGCAACGGCCGAGGAGAAAGCGAGGCCGGCGGGTGAACTTGGAGATGTACACGGCGCAAGCGGAGCAAGAGGCGGCGTGCCTGCTGGGCGCTAATGCGGGGAGCTTGGGGCGCGTGGTGGCGCTGGTTTGGACGGGCTCCGGGCGGTGGTGGGTGCGCGGCGGCGGGAGTGGAGGGCCGGGGCGTGCCGCCGGCTGCGTGGCTCGACGTGGAGTGGTGTGCTGCGCGCGGCGGTTCGCTGGTTGGTGGCGCGGGGCGAGCGGCGGCGTGGTCCGGCGAGGAGCGGGGCCGAGGGACGAGCGGCGGGTCGGCGGCGTAAGGGCGAGGCTCGCGGCAGCGGGTCAAGGCGGACGTGGGCCGGCGATGCTGCTTGCCGCGCGAGGTGGTGGGAGTGGCTGGGGCGCGGGCAGCGTGGCGTGATGCTCGGTCGCTGCGTGCTGCGGCTAGAAGGAGGAAGATGAACACGCGAGTCTTCTTCACGACTTGCACACGGGAGCGGGTAACAAAAATTCCCAAATTGGAAGCACAATTGATGAAATTTGAAGGTGAAAATTGGGGGAAACATAGATCAACACATGAGACAATAGATCTGTGGACCAAAACCACAAAAAACGCAACAAATCCGGAGATCAAATTTCGAGCTATTTTTTGGGGCAAATTTTTTTGGGAATTTTTTGGGCGAAATTGATGAAATTGGAGGGTCAAATTCGTGGCAACCTTTGCTCTGATACCATATGATGCGGCCTAAGGCCACGTGGGTTGCCCGATCTCACGAATTGACCGAGGAAAAGGCGGGGAGAGGAAGAACACGAAGAACACGGCGATGAACACGATGAACACACGCAAACACACACCAACCCGATACAATTCGGTTTACTCCCGATAGCCCGAACCACTATCCCGATAGAATCTCTCAAGAGAGAGACATGCGGTAGAATCCCCGAGAGGAAGATCGGTATACGATCGGTAGAATCACACGAGTGAAAGACCGGTGGTTGAATCACGAGTGTGAGAGACTAATCATATAAGGAGTGCCTTGTACAATAGATTTGGGTAAATCTAAGGGGGGGTTTCCCTAATCCCAAAGGGATGGTGGAGGCATGAGCCTAATTCTCTCAAGTTCATTCCTAACCTAATGAAGGGGGAGGTGGGAGCCTATATATAGGGAGCCACTAAGGAGGGGTAGTTTAGGCATACAAGGGGGGTACATGGGACTTGGCCCGAATTGACTTGGACACATAGGGGGCGGATTGTCCGGCCTTAGTGGGGCGGATAATCCGAGCAGTCGTGCTTCATGCGCCGTCTCTTCTTGGCGACCTCGGGCGCTCTTCTTCCTTCTTCTCTTCCATGCCTCCGTGACCTTGGCCTTGAGTGTGGTTCTTGTCGTTGAAGCACATGATGAAGCGAAGACCGTAGGTCGGGCTACATCATCTCCCCCCACTTGAAAAAGAGTCGTCCTCGACGATGAGTCTTCATGAATGTGTAGAGGAGGTAGATGACACCAACGCTTGAATGTCCCTTCACTTGTCAAGGGCCCTATCAATAGCACAAGAAAAGCAAAGGAGCAATCAAAGCGTAGCCAAAGTTCAATGGATTTAGGAAGAGGGCGCAAGTAGAAGGAGGTCACCTTATCAAAGTGTCGGTGTGCTCTCATTGAGAGATCTTGTGTAGTTGAAGTGTGCGGGCAAAACCACTCATTGGAGCTCACTTGTATCATGCTCTCAAGAGCTCGTTTTGTCAACTCGTGCTCAATCGAGGTTGACATTGGAGTTTGGGTACCTACACACATGTTAGACAACAAGAACAACGTGTGTGCATGGTATATGAACACATCATCCATCATGATGCGCCATTGCTTTTGCACATCACCATTAGCGGTAAGCAAGATATTATAGTACACATGGTGAATATGCGGGGAAAACTTAGGAACATGCGCAACATGGATATATGCAAAGTCTCCAAAATTTGAGAGAGCTATGGGGGCAATCTCATTTACAAGCATATTAACACTATTGCAAGCCAAGCATTGGAAAGAGAAATTGTTCATCATTTTGGTTGCATTAATGGGAGAATATTGCAAGCATGTAGCACAAAACATGTTCAACATTTGATCATTGTTGTCGACAAACCTAGAAAAAGAGCAATTGTTCGGCAAGGTTGTCACAAGACAAGCATCATTATCAACATTGCAAGCAATACATGGGAAAGAGAAATTGTTCGACATATTGCAAGCAATAGGATAGAAATCGAAACACTCATAGCATGGCATGGTCAAAGTGTCACAAGCAACTACTTCCACATGATCAACAATGGCACAAGTATCACAAGGGAAAGTGAAAGAAGCATATGAAATAGCAATAGGATCATCCAACTCATGCAAGCACTCACAAATCATCATGTCCACTAGTGGGATCATGGCATCATCAACACCCATATAGGTACCTTTGTAGTCCCGCTCATATGAGGTAGGTGTTGTGGAAGAGGTAGGCTCGATGTGGCCTCCATGTTCATCTTCAAGCAACAAGCATGGTGTGATATCATCATCTTCATGCACCATGTACATCTTCTCCATGATCGGCGTCTCGTCATCCATGGCACCTAGTGAGACACAAGGAAACACACTAGAGGTAGAGGGTAAGATGTTAGAATTGAAAATGGCCTCACATGACCTATCAACTACCACTCTCATCTCACTCGGTGTATCACTCATTCTCTCGAAGTGGAGGCACTCATCAAGCTCACATATAGTGGAGTCGCTCATCTCACATATAGTGGAGTTCCTCATCTCCATGGCAATGGCGTCGTCGATGTCCGAGCAACCTAGCAAAGAGGAAGACAACACAAGAGGAGTAGAGGTTAAGTTGTTAGAAATCGAAACATCCTCACTCGACTCATGGGGTGTATCACTCTTGCTCTCAAGGTGTTTGAAGTAGGATTTGCACTCGGCTTTGTCTTGGAGGGTCATTTTGGCCTCTCGAGCATCTAGCTCGGCGAAGTATGCTCTCATCTCGGCTTGCTCTTGTGGGGTCATCATGTATATATCTCACTAGGAAGGTGTATATGTATGTGGTGGAAGGAAAGCTACACAAGTATCTCACCTATCAAGAAAGTATCGGAAAAATGGTTCAAGTCAAGAGCAAAGTCGAAATGTATCGGGGTTACTCACACACACACTCAAAGCACACGCAAAAGGCTAAGAAACACTATATGTGGTGGGTAAGGGGTGGATAGCAAACGAAAAGATCAACGAAAAAGTCTATTGTCAAATGTGGGTAAGATCCAAAGTCAAATGTCAAAAGTGGTGATCTATGTCAAGGAAACACGGAAACACACACAAGGAAGAACAATGGGGTTAGCGCGACCAAGGAAGTGAGCAAGTGACAAGATGGTCCTAGCGAAGACTATTAGCTCGGTGTCACGCCAACACAAGAGAGACGGTAGCTCGGTTGCATATGAGAGAAGCAACAAGATTTGCACAAGATGTCACTCTTCTCTATCTCTCTTAGCTTAGAAGCTTTCGACTCCTTTGTATCGGTGGCACACACACTCTTTTCTATTCCTTTTTCTTTTTTCTTTTTTTTTTGACTTTTTTTTTCTATGCTTAGAAGCTTTTTTTTTCTATGTATATGTATATCACTTTTCTTCTTTTGTGTATCTTTCACACCGAGCTTGCTTCGGAGCTTCGCTCAACACAACGCACACACACAAACCCTCTCACGGTCGTGACACTTGTGCAATGCTTCGCAACGCTCGGAAAGCCACTCTCAATGGGATAGGTACGCAAAGGAAGAAAGGGGCTACAAGGGGTAGGGGAGGCAAGTTATACCTATTGACGTTAGGCGGTGTCAAGCACACGAACTTGCGATGATGAAGTGGTGGTGTCGATGACTATGTCGAGGTTGCGCCGGAATCCGGGGTGCCAACGGTGTCGTCGCGGAGTTGGTGTAGGCGCGGAAGTGGAGTAGACGACCGATGCACTCCAAATCGGAAACCGAGCAAATTAAGTCAATGCCCGAAAAGTTGGGTCGAAACGAGCGGTCAAAAAATATGTTCCAAAAATCACGGAAAATTGAGGGTAGACTATGTGGAGTATTTGGGGGATACTGTTAAAATTTGGAGTTAAACGGGCTCCGGAAAGTTGTCAAAATTTGGGGCAAAAAGTGGAGTCAAAAGTGGCCGAAATTTGGATCAAAATCGTCAAATCCGGTCAGGGGTCCGGTTGGACCGGGTCTGGGGCCGGACCACCCGGTTTCCGCTGGTTGGCGCCCGGTCCGAGCAATATTTTTGCGAGATATCCGGTTGCCGCCCGGTCTGGGCTCCGGTTTGGACCGGGGGTCCGATCCGAGCTGACTTTTGCGTAGTGAAAACAGAGGAATAAGAGGCGCGCGCGGAATTGAAGGGAATCAAGGCTTGCTGCTGTGGGCGCTTGAGTGATTGGAGCAACAGCGAGGAGAAAGCAGGCCGGCGGCTGAACTTGGAGATGTACACAGGCAAGCGGAGCAAGAGGCGCGTGCTGCTGGGCGCTAATGCAGGGAGCTTGGGGCGCGTGGTGGCCTGGTTTGGACGGGCTCCAGGCGGTGGTGGGTGCTGGCGGCGGGAGTGGAGGGCCAGGGGCGTGCCGCCGCTGCTTGGCTCGACGTGGAGTGGTGCTGCGCGCGGCGGTTGCTGGTTGGTGGCGCGGGGCGAGCAGCGGCGTGGTCCGGCGGGAGCGGGGCCAGGGACGAGCGGCGGCTGGCGGGTAAGGGCGAGGCTCGCAGGCGGGTCAAGGCGACGTGGGCCGGCGATGCTGCTTGCTGCGCGAGGTGGTGGGGTAGCTGGGGCGCGGGCAGCGTGGCGTGATGCTGGTCGTGCGCTGCAGCTAGAAGGAGGAAGATGAACACGCAGTCTTCTTCACGACTTGCACACGGGGGCGGGTAAAAAAAATTCCCAAATTGGAAGCACAATTGATGAAATTTGAAGGTGAAAATTGGGGGAAACATAGATCAACACATGAGACAATAGATCTGTGGACCAAAACCACAAAAAACGCAACAAATCCGGAGATCAAATTTCGAGCTATTTTTTGGGGCAAATTTTTTTGGGAATTTTTTGGGCGAAATTGATGAAATTGGAGGGTCAAATTCGTGGCAACCTTTGCTCTGATACCATATGATGCGGTCTAAGGCCACGTGGGTTGCCCGATCTCACGAATTGACCGAGGGAAAGGCGGGGGAGAGGAAGAACACGAAGAACACGGCGATGAACACGATGAACACACGCAAACACACACCAACCCGATACAATTCGGTTTACTCCCGATATGGATTGCACCAACTACAATGCTAATCGGGTGAATAGTCATGTGCGACGTGCTTTTCCTCGCTATTGGAAAGACCACCACGTTGTTCGTAGGAATGGATTGCACCAACTACAATGCTACAATCGGGTGAATAGCTCATGTGCGACGTTTTTCCTCGCTATTGGAAAGACCACGACGTTGTTCGTAGGAATAGCCGACATGCGATGTTCCTGACGATGCAAATAGCTATCATGCGACACTTCTCTTAAACATCAGTAGACTTATCAACTCAAATTACATGGGCTGAGCGGGACCCACAACTTATCCACGTCAGCACAGGACACCTCCGAGCGCGGGACCTACCTCTTGTCCACCTCACTGCGGGACCCACAGCTTATCCACCTCACTGCATGGGACCCACAACTCTCAGCTGGTACAAGACAGCCGCCTCGCCCCCGCGCTAGAGCAATCCCCGACCGTTGCATCCTCTCTTCCCCCTTCTTCTCCGACGATGACGCACGGCAACACCGACAGACGATGTCGAGCTCCTCTTCCGCCTCCCAACGCAAATGGCCACGCTACGGTCCAGTGCCGTTGGGCAGCTGCCCTGATTGCCCACGACGGCGCCCCTGAAGAGGCAGGTCACCACGAGCGACAAGAATGGCAACGCCCGGCGTGAGTTTGTGAAATGCGAAATAAAATCAGAGCAAGGGGAGGTGGGATCTGAGTTTCCCCTCTGCCGTTTTTGTTTTATTTTCCTCAATTTTGCGTTTTCATCCGATTTGGGAATTAGGGTTAATATTTTTTCTTTTTTCAGCATCTGGCGAAATGCACGGATTTTGAGTGGCTTGATGAGTACATCAGGAGGATTCAGATGGAGGGCGCAACTCTGGGGCTCAATTTTCCGTCGGCGGTGGAGCAATTGGGGTCTGCTTCTACGGTGGGGAAATTGGAAGGGGTTGCGAAAGAGATGGGGTTGAAAGAGTTGGAGAAGATCAACAAGCACCTAGTGAAACTTATGAATTTGCAAAAGCAGGATAATTTGATGGTCGGGCTATTTTATTTTTGTGTAATTTCTCTCAACTTTGTTTATATATTAATCATTAGGCGTTAGACAAAGCAATCAGTGTTCGCTTAACAATTTTCATGCTTCGTAATAGTACTGAGATGGATCTTATGCTCACTATCTTTGCGTTCAATCAAATGCCACAACAATTTGGCGAAACTACCATGTTGTTGAGGTCGCTCGGTGTGTGTAGGATTTGCAAAGTTCGGTTAAATGAAAAAAAAAACGACGACAAGTTCTAGGAAAGGCCAAGCCCAATAGTGCGTTTCAGGCCCATCCAAACTAACTAGGATTGAGCATTTTTATAAGTGTTTTTAGTGGAAGGCAGTGCACGTTCACGTTAGATTGAGCTTTTTTATACACAAGTGTTTTACCACATTTTTTGGCCAAATAATATGGATACTAGATAAGAAAACTCATAAAACATGGAAAACACTCATAAAACAAGGAAATAAACTAGATAAAGTGGTGCATATATGCCCCACTTAGCAACATGCCCATCACCCACACACGATACAAACGCACACCATACAAACTCACACAACAAGAAATAGATAATAAAAACAAGAATAATTACGATATTAGGATAGTAGCATTACGATATTTAGTTCGTGTCGACATGACACGAACACATAGTAGCCTTTTTACTTGATGACATAGATAAAAAAACATTAAAAAGGATAAATACTAGGGAGACTGGCCCCACCCCAAACCCTAGCCTAGTTCGTCGATCTGGCGGCCAATTTCGCCGCCGGGAGGCTGGCCTAGTGCCTCGCCGGTGGCCTTGGGGCCCGCCCCACTGCCCTCCACTCCGCCGCCCTCCCCGCTATCTGGGCCTCCTGGAATGTGGCCTCACCCTCGACCCAGGCCCTCGCCGCCGCCCGCTTCGTCGTGGCGCGCTTCTCCCTCGCCGCCGCCCGCCGCTCCTCACGAGCTCCTTCAGCAGCCTCCTTCCGCTGTTGTTTTCCCAGTACTTGTCGGAGCGGGCGATCGGGATGATGTCGTCGGGGTCGGGGTTGTGGACGAACTCGCCGTCCGACTGCTTGGGGAGTCGGAGTCGGAGTCGTGGGCGGTGCGTCGCCCGCGTCGGGGGCGCTTTCTCTCCGGTCCCGTTCCCACCAATGGCGACGGTTAGGGTGGTTGTCCTCGTCGCTCACCTCGTTGGAGCTGTTGCTGAATGTTGGGTGGTACGACATGGTGGCTAGGGCTTTTGGAAGATGAAGAAGAAGAGGAAGTTGAGGCGCACTATTTATTGACCCGGGGTGAAGAAGTTGAGCCATAGTGAATTAATTGGGGGAGATGAAGCCGTTCGATGAAGCTACGTGGGAAAGCGTAGGAAGTAATGGTAACGTGTGCTAGACGATGGCAGCCGCGTGCTCTACGCTGCGCGCGATCAATGCTTTGATTAAAATTAGCTCCGATGCGACGTCCCCTGCATGCATGCGTGCATTGCACGGTGGGCTGCCCTCCTCTGCGTTGACACGCTGCGCTCCTCTGCGTCGACCAGCTATGGAAGTGGGGTTTAGGCCTCCGCTCAACGGACCAATGAGTGTACCTTAGGGGACAGAAAAAATTAATTACGTGCATCTTCCCTCTTTTGGGGAATTTAGGGCCAGAGAGCTTTTTCAGGTATGTCGAGATTATTATTTTCCTAATTTCTAGGTCGCTAGTTATTGCAAATCCTAAGCGAAGAAAAAAACGAAATAAAAGAGGATAAAATTCCGGTGCAATTAAGTGGGTAGATTTAATGTCATTCACCGATTTCTAGCCGACGTGTTGGTACGACGCTGCATGGGGCATGCATGAAAAAGGTTGCAAGCAGGGCATGTGTGGCAGGCCTAGACGGGCCCGTGAGCTATGTGTTGACGTGGCAATGGGCCAACGGGCATTTCCCTGTCTCTAGCTAGCTGTCCTCGAAGCGCTGAGAGAAACAAAAGAAGCCAATCACGTGGAAGAACGGATGCTGCCGCGGATCGGGCATGATTCCTTCTAGAAGCCATGATCGGACGGCTGAGGTTGCCTCAATGACCGTGTACGCTGCAAGCAGAGCTTCTCACGGATCGGGCTCGTTTCCTTCTATAAGACTAGATCGGATGGACATCGTTGCGCGTTAGGGTTAGATCTACGACTGACATTGATCAATAGGGTTAGCTGGTCAAGAAACGGGGTTTTGGGCTTAGTCCACTGTTTGAAGGAAGGGTTGCAAAAGTTTTTTAAAAGTTTGCAAATTTCAATAACTTCGCCTTTTAGTGAGGAACAAGGGCCTGGGCTTGGATTTTCATTTCACTTTGTCATTTTTGCCCGTAAGGTGGTCAAACCTTAGGTTTGACCAAATTTGAAATGAGGCTACAAAATTCAAAAAAATCAAAAAAATATGAAACCAGCTCACATAGTCTTCTTATGTCTTATACTAACCGTATAAAATGATAAACAATGTGTAGATAGCATGAAACAAAAAAATCATGTAAGGAATGTGATATCTCCAACTCTGTCGTATGAAGTCAAGGGTTGAAGAGAATGGTTTGAACTTTGAATCATGAAATGGAACAAAAGTGGGTAATAGCTTCATTTTGGAGTAAGTAAGAAGGATCCAAGCTTAGTTTTCCATTTTCATGTTTTAAACTTTTTCAAATCCTGGTCAAACCTGAGTTTGGCCTAAGTTTGACCAAATTTGAAATGAGGATATAAAATTTAAAAAATCAGAAAAATGTGAAACCAGCTCACATAGTCTTCTTATGTCATATGCTAACCATATAAAATGATAAAAAAAAGGTGTAGATAGCATGAAACAAAAAAATCATGTAAGGAATATATGATATTTCCAACTCTATCATATGAAGTCAAGGGTTGAAGAAAAGGGTTTGAACTTTGAATCATGAAATTGAACAAAACTTGGGTAATAGCTTCATTTTGGAGTAAGTAAGAAGGATCCAGGCTTAGTTTTCCATTTTCATGTTTTAAACTTGTTCAAATCTTGATTAGGGTAAGGGTTAGGTTTAGGTTTTGGGTTAGTATTAGGTTTAGGGTGAGGGTTTAGTGTTACGGTGAGGGTTTAGTGTTAGGGTTAGGGTTTAGGGTTAGGGTTAGGGTTAGGGTTTAGTGTTAGGGTTAGGGTTTAGGGTTTTACGGTTAGGGTTAGGGTTTAGGGTTTGAACTTTGAATCATGAAGTGGAACAAAACTTTGGTAATAGCTTCATTTTTGGAGTAAGTAAGAAGGATCTAGGCATAGTTTTCATTTTCATGTTTTAAACTTGTTCAAATCTTGGTCAAATTTGAGTTTGGTCTAAGTTTGACCAAATTTGAAATGAGGATATAAAATTCAAAAAAAATCAGAAAAATGTAAAACCAACTCACATAGTCTTCTTATGTCACGTAATAACGACTCCTAAAATATAAGTTGATTTAGACAAGGTTGAAAAAAAGTGCTTAGGAATGGGGCTGTTTACCCCCATCCCGGAGCCTTTTTTAACACATCTTAGAGGCCGTTCTTGAAAATGGTGAAAATAAGTTTACTCTAGAAAATGAACAAGTTACAAAAAAAAAGTAGTGATGCAGAACAATCAAATAGCATTGCAACATCCAACAAATACCATTCCAACTTTCAAATTTGAATTTGGTTCAAACTTGAATTTGAAATATTCTAATATAAATTACAAATGACACAAGTTTTCAAGAATCAAACTAATGATACAATACATCACTTATTCTTAGCTTTTGATTTCTTCTTCTTCGGCTTCAGATTGTTTTTGCTTGTTTTTGCGTTTATACCAAGAAGATCATTCATGCTCCTTTTTTTTCTTTGCATCACTTTCAGTAGGCCTTCCCACATCATGACTTATGGTTAGTGAGTGCAAAAATTAAGATTTTGGATGAATTAGAACATACTTACCCCTTTGGCTCGGTGTATCTACACTTGGGTGATCCAGCTTGGCGTCCAAGTTCTTCACAAAGCTTGCATCTATTTTTGTTACCTTTTTGGGGCCTTTTTGGCTTGGCGTCTTTCTTTTCATCTTTCTTCCCCTTCTTACTGCTCCCACCTTTTTCAAACCAAGCCTTGTATCAACTCTGTTTAGGCCTGTCAGGCTTCCTTCTCGTCAAAGGAGTGCACAAGGAGAATTCTATGTCCACTTCAGGCCACTGAGACTGATCCGCAAGTGGTGGAATTAGTTGTGCATATGCAGCTCTAAATTTTTCAATTGAGTAATATTCATGCAAATATGGGTGCATATTTAGCTTGGGTTTGGATGCCAAAAAATGATAGCATGTTCACAAGGTTTTCTAGTGTGTTGCCACTCAAGGCAGCTTCATTCTCTATTTTCAGTGTCAACAACATGCCTTCTTGTATTCTTTGTGTCTCTAACTTCACCACCATGCAATGAGGATTTCACAACACACAAGTGTGCAAGACATCTGCTCCTGTTGACTACCTGCTGCACTACAGCAGGCAGTTTATCCCGCCCTTGTAGCTTATCACCAATCATTGCTCTCAATTCCCATAACCTCATGATCATGATCGTAATTTGGTCAACCATGTCATGGACATGCAAGTCCTTCAAATCCTTTATCCTGTTGTTAAAACTTTCTGCCAAATTGTTGTTGATGTGATCACACTTGATGGCAGTGTTAAATCCTGACCTGTACCACAAAAGAGAATGGAAGGTCTCCATCCAAGGGCCAAACTCAGTGCTTGCTTATTTTATCTTATTCAGATGATACTCCTGTGTACTAAGCTTGTATGCTCTTGTTGCTGGCCACAGACGGCCAAATGCATCTCCTCTGAATTTTTTTATCACATTCATCCACATATGACCAAAACACTCCCTCTGCTCAGCATGGGGAAAAACATTCTTCACTGTATTTTCTAGCCCTTTACATGCGTCAGTGTGGACTGCCAAAGGAGACACTAGACCAATGCTTCTAATTTTCAACTGCATCATGAACTATATCGATGAAGCCTCTGTCTCAGACTGAAACAAGCCAATAGCTACAGGGTACATCCAATTGTGTCCATCTAGAGCATTGCAAACTGCAAGTTGATCATTCCACTTGCCAGTCAAAAATGATGAATCTATACACAAATATGGACGGCAGCCTGCTTTGAAGCCATCAATGCAAGGCTTTAAAGCCATGAAGAATTTGGAGAAGTACACTTTCCCATCTGGTGTCACCTCAGTATCTATCTCAACAACACTGTTAGGACAACTTTTATCCACTTCTGCTTTGAGGCTATAAAGCATTCTAAATGTATTTGCCCAATCACCAAATAATTGTTTCATTACTCTTTGCTTTGCCTTTCAAACTGTAGTATATTTCAGCTGGATTGGGTAATCCTTTTTCAGGTGTACTTTCAGTTTCTTTGTAGTGGTGTTTGGTGTCTTGGCTAAAATGGGAGTGACTTTTTTTGCCACCCAAAGTTGGGATGTCATTTTTGAAACCATTTTTGAAGTTGTAATACAAGTATGTGCTTTTAGAATTTGATTCATCCTTATTGTCCTTCCATCAGGTTGACGTCTAGCTGATATATAACACTTGCATGGTATGGCACCACCTTCATAACCTTTGCACTTGGCATATAATTTCTTTGTATCTGTCCATAAAATCTTGGCTTCAAACTCATGTTTGACTGCATAAGTCCTGAAACACATCCTTAACTCATCCATGCTTTAAAACAATCTACCTACTTCAAGAACTGAATTTTCTTTGTCATAAACACATATAAGCTCATCATCGTGTCCATCATCCACTTCAACTGCAACATCATGCATCAACTCTGAATCTATATCTGCATCGGCATCTGCATTTGTAGTCCTTGAATGTCTGTTACCATCATCTACAGCTTCATCTTTCTCCTTTTCCTTTTCTTTCTCATCTACAGGAATACCAAACATAGTTGCCATTTGAATGTCAGACATAGAAGCAATGACCAAATCTGTTCGCACACTTATGTCAACTGTATTACAATCAATAGATACAACCTCCTCAACATGATTAACTGTCTCTTCAGCACCTGCCTCCCCTGATAACACTTCTAATTCAGCAACTATAGGCATTATCTGCATTTGTGTAGCCCAATCATCCTCAACAATCTGACAAGCTAACTTTGATGCCACATATCCAACCCTAGATGCAGGTTCAGATCAATGAGCTGCCAAAAACCGCTGCTTGTCTAGCCGTCTCGCCGATCAATTTCATCTACCATTTATTCCTCTGTTCCAATCCTAACATACTCATGTTTCCAATCATCAAACGCTAACAAAGATAGTTCTTGTTGTGGCCCCCAAATCACACTCTCCCCAATTTTCTCCACCACATTCCTCACCGCCGCCTCTTCCATTCTTTCTAGTTCTTGTGGATCAATGTCTTCAATAGGTACATCCCATTCAACCATCGTGTATCTGTCAATCTCCTGCATGATTCCATCAATTAACAATGCCTTGGAGGGAAAGAATTTTATGCAAATTTTAAATGTACCCCTTCCCCTGTTTTTGGCGGGCAATGTGAGCTACGATTCGAGACAGTAAGCAAATAGAATTGAAATTAAGCTTCCAGATGGGATGAATTACCGATTACTTGCCCCCTCTCCTGCCTCCCCCATCTCGTTCCCCTCGCCCAGCACCGTCGCCGGCCACAATCTAAGCTCAACCCAACCCAACTCTCAGATCTAATGGGGTGAGAATGATAGAAGAGGAATTAGGGTTTCAAATGGCACTCACCACGTCCGCCATAGAACGCCATAGAACGAAAGTGCCGCCGTCCTCGGAGCAAGCTCCGCCACCGCCGCCACCGTCGACAAGGATGGTGAGCTTCGCCACCGACAGAAAATGTCACGCGCGCGCTCGGTCGGATGGGTGCGGTTGGGTCGGTTGGTTTGTCTCGGGCCACCCCTAACTTAACCAAACCGTTAACTAACCTAACTGTCTCCTTAACTACTGTTTTATGGCACGGGCTATTTTCTACCTAAACAACGTCGCATGCCAGCTATTTTCACGAACAACGTCGCTTCTCATCCAATTCCATAGAAAAATGTCGCACAGGAGCTATTCACTCGCTACAATCCGAGGCGAGCACCCGATCGATCAATTTAAAATGTGAGTTCAGTTTAAAATGGCACGGCAGTTCTGAACTTAACCGTCGATCGATCTCGTTCGGTTCCTGTCGCTTGATGTCTAGATCTACGAGTTTTCTATGTTCTGTCAAAGTAGTTCACTTCCATTCTTTAATTCAGTTTAGTCAAAAAATTCAGTCTTGTTCCATTGGAAGGTACGTGCTAATCGTTGGACCTAATCTCCCTTTCGCCCATAAATACCAGCCCACACGAGTTACTAGATCTCACAACCAGCAAACGAGCCACAGACCAGCTCAAGTCTCTATCATCGAGCACCAAAAACAAGCCCACCCGCGCCATCTCTTCCCAGTTCCCAATCGCGTCAGGCAGAGTGTCAGCATGGTTTCATCGGCTGAGTTCAGGCGCGTGTTCGCGGCGTTCGACCAGGACGGCGACAGCAAGATCTCCGAGGCTGAGCTGCGGCTCTGCATGAAGGCGGCGCTCGGCGGCGACATGTCGGCGGAGGAGGTACAAGCTCTGATGGCGACCGCAGACACCGATGGCGACGGGTTTCTGGACGAAGAGGAGTTTGTGAGGCTGGTGGAAGAGACGGCGGCCGGTACTCAAGACGAAGAGGGAGACAGGTGCAGGGAGGCGTTCGGGATGTACGTGATGGAAGGGAGAGGCTGCATCACGCCGCTGAGCCTGAAGCTGATGATGAGCAGGCTGGGCTTGCACCTGGACGTCGACGAGTGCCAGGCGATGATACACAGGTTCGATCTGAACGGAGATGGTGTGCTCAACTTCGACGAGTTCAAGACCATGATGATGATGGGATGATGAGGTTACGCTGGCTGATGCTGCTCTCATGCCGAAGCTATCCATCGCTGTCCATTTGCTTGAACAACTCGATCACAACTCACACGCACAAAAATGTTGGGAGTCCCTTCTTTATATCACTTCTTTGTATAACTCCTCGGGTCCAGTATAATAAATTCGACCATTTGCAACTCCTATGAGGCGTGTCGGTGGAGATTTTCTGACATATAGCGTTGTGCTTAGCATGTATGCCGGCATGAGCAGTGGGTTCTAGCCCGATTACTTCAGCATGGTGATTATTAATCAACATTTTGATTTAAATATAAACTATTAAGTTGTACATACTGCTCTAAAGGTTCGCTCCCACGGGGCGACGGGGGAACTCTAAAAAAGCCGTCGCGAGCACCACCCCTCCCCTCCTCATTCCGAACTTCGCTAGGGCGCGGATGGGTAAAGCCTCGCCGACGCGGAGGCGGTGGGGACTCCTTTCGCGCCCTCGCCCGAAGGACCCAGCCCAGGACGGCACCCTAGGGCTAGGGCGTGGTGCGGACGCTAACGTCACGGCATCGTTGTTTTGCGGCGGTGCGGCGGAAGGCGTGGTGGTCTTCTCCAGGAAGATCGATGGTGGACGGAGTGGAGGCATCCTCCTCTCCTGCAGATCGGCCCCTCGGGCTGCATATGCGGGTTTGCGAGGTGGGCGGCGTTGAGAGCCGGGCTTCGACCACGTCAGAACCAACGATGGCGGAGTCCTTAGGCGTCTTTACCTTGTTGAAGGTGTTGTGGTTGCGTACCTCTCGCCTCCTTCCAGATGTTTCGGGGGGAAACCCTAGATCTGGATCTCCTGGGTCGGATGATGGTGGCACTCTCGGTGTCGCTCACCCTCTGGTAGGCATCATTTTGGAACACGTGATGCATGGAGGGGTCTGGTGGTGGAGCGGTGTTTCATCTACCGCGTCATTGGCGGCGTGGCGCATCGGAGTCTCAGCGGCAGGTGTGTGAAGATGGATGCCTGTAGGGCGGTGGCGTTGTCTAGCGTCGTGGCGGCATCGACGACATGTCTGGCAAGGTGGTGGCGGCGACTTATTGAGTGTGTGCAATGGTGTGCGTTCTGGGTTTGCTGGAGCGGTTTGTGTTCCCGACTCGATATTGGGCGTTTTGCGGAGGCCTTTAGTTTTTCGATAATGTGTGTTGGTGTGAGGTTCGGGCATGAGGCCCTGACATGATCATCCCCTTCATCAAGCTTGTAGGTGTTGCTATATTTGTCGCTAGAGGCGGCGTTAATTTGATCATTGTAAGCCTCCGGTGAATAATCTTAATAAAAGAAAGTCATGTACATCATTTTAATGCAAGGCTAGAGGTATAACGTTCATTTCGGGAAAAAGAAACAGACTGCTCTAAAGACAACCCATTATAAAATATGCATGTGGTGTCGTCTGCAACTGACAGGGCAGAGCAAAACCCTATGTCCTAATCTTTCAGTGGTTGTCACTGTCTGGATTGCAGCAACTACAATGCTACTATCTGAGGCGAGCACGATCGATCGTTGAGTTTAATATGGCACGCAGTTCTGAACTTAACTGTCAATCGATCTCCTTCGGCTATTTAGAGTTTTCTATGTTCTGTCAAAGTTGTTCACTTTCTTTAATTCACTCTAGTCAAAAAATTCACTCGTTCCTGTCGTTCCATAGAAAGGTACTACGAGCTAATTGTTGGACCTAATCTCCCTTTCGGCCATTACTTACCAAGATGCTGAACCATAAATACCAACACACACGAGTTACTAGATCTCATGCCGCAAACGAGCCACAAATCAGCTCAACTCGGAAACACACCGAGCACCTACAGACAAGTATTCCCAATGGCGTGAAGCAGATTGTCGTCATGGTTGCCTCGGCTAAGTTCAGGCGCGTGTTCGCGGCGTTCGACCAGGACGGTGATGGCAAGATCTCCGAGACTGAGCTTCGCCTCTGCATGAAGGCGGCGCTTGGCGGCGACATGTCTGCCAAGGAGGTGCAAGCTCTGATGGCGACCGCGGACACGGACGGCAACGGGTTTCTGGACGAAGAGGAGTTCGTGAGGTTGGTGGAAGAGACGGCCGCCGGTAGTCAAGACGAAGAGGGAGACAGGTGCAGGGAGGCGTTCGGGATGTACGTGATGGAAGGGAGAGGCTGCATCACGCCACTGAGCATGAAGCTGATGATGAGCAGGCTGGGCTTGCACCTGGACGTCGACGAGTGTCAGGCCATGATCCGCAGGTTCGACCTCAACGGAGACGGGGTGCTCACCTTTGACGAGTTCAAGACCATGATGCTGATATGATGGTGTTTTTAGGCCAGCCGATGCCATTCTTCTGGCTAAAGCGTCTCCTAGCTGTATGCATGCTTGTTCACGGTCTCTCTCACGCAAATAAAACTGAAAATTCGTCTGATCCATATTGTATAAATTCTATCATTTGCAACGCTAGAAATGTTAAATCATCAGGAATGAAGTATGAATTACTTCACCGGACAAAATAAAGAAATCTCTTGCAAACCTAGACAGGTAAAAAACATGAATGGACGATAGTGCAGATAAAAAAAGGTGCATCTTCATTTCCAGTGCTCCACTATAATATCAGTGGACACCTGGGACAATTTACAGATGCTAAATCACCAACGAAGAACATAAACAAATTATAAAGCACAAAGAGGAGTTGCACCTCCAGTTCCAGTACTTCACTATAATATCAGTGAATACCTGGACATATAAATCTACAGAATCTTTTAAGGGTGACTAGAAGAATAATATTTTTCCAGGAGCCTCTAAATAGCACTTACCCATTATTCCCATATCTGGCCCTAATTAAAACAGATCAGACCAGACTTCACCTGACACTAGGCGGCTTCCACACTCGTAAAAAGAACAGACAGGAAGGCCCAGTTCTCGAACCTGTACAACAGCGCTACAGCTCACTACGTCTTCTTCACTGGGGCACATAAATGTTAAAAACTAGATTGCCCCGACGAGCTGACCAGTTCACCACTGCAGAGTTACAACTTCATAAGTACATGTCTCCATAGTCTATTAGGTGGGTGCTATATTAAATGACCCACAGAAAAAGGGATCTTTTTTTTGTTGGTCTATATGAGATTAATCTGAAACCTACACTTAAGTCACAATCTGGATAAGGCTAATTTTCTGAGCCCATGGAACTTCTCCAAGCTCACACCTTATGAAGGGGGGCGCCAATGACTTCAGATATAAGAATCACCATCTGAAGACAATTGTGTCGAGGTCTTTAGCTATATCAACCAGGAACTGATTCAGAAGTGATGTGTCCACTAGCACCAGGGGGATTAAAACTGCTGGCTGGCGTGGTTCTCTGAGCGAAATCGAGCAGCATCTGGCGTTGCTGTTCGTTTGTATGAGGAAGGCTTGCGCGTAGTAGTTCAACTGGCATTTCCCTGCTAGTTGCTCGGGAGGCTTCGGATCCAATGACAGAGCCCGATGTCTGCATGACAAACATCTGCAGAATACTTTCATACTTACTGAGACAGTATTTTGTCAGAAGCCCAAAGAAAGCGTCGAATGATGCCTGCCAGAGAGCTCTGTTTGACGGGGTATAGCTGGATACAGTATTCTGATCAGTCAGTAATTCAGTTGCTCGATCCAGTACTGATTTAATAATAAGAGAAGCCCCATCACCAGCAGAGCTACCAAGAGGACGGAGAGGTGGCTGTTCAGATGAACAGACTACTGCAGCAAGGCAAGCACTAAGAGCGCCGAGCTCCATATGGTGAACACAAGACGAAACAGTCTTTGCCAGAGCAACTGTTGTCTCTGCTGCACTCGAATCTGATGGTAAACCCCCAAACAAGAACCTCAGATGTCGGAAAATAGCCATGCATACAATCCTCGTCAACTCACTTCCAGGGACAACAAGTCGGAGGTAACGAGCCAGAAGCTTACGTCCTTTGGGAAGAGAAACAATGCGAAGGAAGACAATATCATCCTTCAGGGCTAAACCAGATGATTGAGCAGACTTGCTAGGACCAAGAGGGTCGACCATCTGAAGTGATGCAGCTAGACCTTCAAGGAGGACTTGTCGCCTTCGCCTCAGTTGGAAACTGTTCTCCTGTGCCTGGCTAGACTGCAGGAGCCTGTCAATATCTTCCACCTCAAGAAGAAGACCAATGGCATCTTCAACAGTGACCCTGGCTGCCAGCATTGGTTCTTTCTCCAGAGACCTCACAGAAGACTTCTGATCATGAGAACCCTCACCTGATGAAGGAAGGTCAACTTCAAGAAGAGACCGAGGCCTGCGTATGGAAGAGAAAGAAACTCTCCCAAGAGCATCAACCTGAAGATATGCATGCTGATCACCACTTGACCGGGACTTGGAAGGCAAATCTTTCATTGATGTTGGGGCGAAATTTGTCTTTTGCTTAGTACTAGTACCCTTTTTCGCGATGCAAGCTTGGTGGTAATAATCAACAACATAAGGATCACTGCTGTGACTTGCTGAGTGCTGCATTCTTAGGATAGACTCAATCTCTTCAGATGACATGTACTTGGATCTGAACTTTAGTCCACCACTCTCACCATTCTGAGTACCAGTGGTATCAGACGGTGGTTGAGAAAAACGCAAACTGTGTTTTCCCCTTCCTGATCGTGATCTCTTGTCTCTTGATGAAGGAAGACTTGTAGCAGATTCAAACCTGCCTGTCATCTCTGGGGGATGATGGTGGTAGAACAGATGGGGTGGTATATTCAGGTAATTCTGATGTGATGGTTGGAGCTGCGCCAATCTCTGCTGTTGCTGAGAGAATAGCAGTGATGACATTGGGTTATTCGGAAGTGATATTTGTTTCTGTAATAAGTTTGGCAGTAGATTAAGGTGCTCCCCGCTGAACAGGTTGGCCTGGTTGGACCAGTCATTTTGCATTGGATTGCTTACATGCAGATTAGGACCACCAAAAGGCATGCTTCCTCCATATGGTAGTCCATGAGGTAATCCAACCATATTATACGGAGAACCTGGCAGCTGCATGCTCGGAGAACCCATCTGTACTCCCGCTCCAAATGATGGAATGCTCCCATGACGTGTAAGACCTTGAGCAGGATACGGTGATCTGCCACCTGGAGGTGGAAACGAGGTAAATGGAGGAGACTTTGGTGCTGTGATAGGTTCACTTAAACGGTGCTGCAGTGGCTGCTGAGGATAGGAGGTTGTTCGGCTTAATGGTTTAGAGTCCCCTGGCTGCACCATAGAATGTGACTGCGACCACCATCTTTTACCATCCTGGAATTCCTCATTTTCTAATATATCCTGATAATTCGGAAATTCTGCATCCTCAGCCCAATCAACAGTTAAAGAACCTGAAGAAAAACCATTGCACAGCTCAGCAACATATAGAATCTTAGGGTATGAATTGATGTTTAGTCGTTTACTATACACAAAAGTTTGCATAAGACGCTGTCAAAAAAAGTTTATGTAAGACAGTCTTTTAATCCCAGCAGTATAATAAATAGGAAACTAAATTTAAGTCCACGGGGGATTGAAGTTTTGCATGCTATTCAACCAACAAATACAGACACCTAAACGCTCTTCATGAAAACATTGATTGCATTAAACTTTGAGAATATGTGGAATGATGCAGAATATAATCATATTGTAATGGAGCATATGCTGAGCATTCAGGTTTAAACCAAGACACATGCAAAACTATAATATATTCATTCGCATGTATAGCAGGACAAAATTCTACCGATAATGTACATGCTGAACACTTAGAGGCAAAACGGTTGAGAAACAAAACCAATTATGATGCAACAGAGATAAAACATGCTGTGAAGACTGGCTTGATGATTCTTATCGTAATATCGTGCTTTTGAGATTCATATAATATTATATTTCTACATGTGCATCACTGTACTAACTATGACAGACAAATTAATACTTAGCTTGCACTGATTCATATATATGCATGCTAGACACTGAAATGAAATGATTATTAAGTGATACTCGAGTCTATAACTCATTGACCCTGTTTAGACACGGCAGCACTGTAGAATTGACTTCATTAAGATCTGAAATTGGTATTGAGCTAACACAAAGATGATAAGAAATATGCAAATCAAGCACAAATTTAAGGTGGATCTTGGGGTGGTATAGCCACCTGGGGTAGCCACATATTTCCCCATCACAAAACTCCATACTAAGAAATTTCGCTGTACTAACCATGACAAACCAATTTATATTTAGCTTGCATTAATTCATTTATATGCATGTTAGACATTGAAATGAATTGACTATTAAGTGATACTCGAGTCTAGAACTCATTGACCCTGTTTAGACAGGGAAGTACTGTAGAATCGACTTCGTTAAGATGTGAAATCGTATTGAGCTAACATGAAGATGATAAGAAATATGTGAATCTCAAAGCACAAATTTAAGGTGGATATTGGTGGGGGGGGGGGGGTAACCACCTGGGGTAGCCACATATTTCCCCATCACAAAATAAGCTCTATACTGAGAAAATACCTTTGGAAGGTTAAGATTCCGTTAAAAATTAAAATTTTCATGTGGTTCTTGAGTAATAAGGTGTTGTTAACCAAAGATAATTTAGTTAAACGTCATTGGAATGGGTGTACAAAATGTGTCTTCTGTGGTGAACAAGAGACCATTCAACACTTGTTTATTGAATGCCCATTAGCTAAATTACTATGGCGTACGGTGAACTTTACCTATGATCTTCCACCTCCCACCAATATTACTAATATGTTTGGTAATTGGTTAAATGGAGTAGATAGACAATCTAAGGCATACATCCGGATTGGGGTGGCGGCCTTATGTTGGTCTATTTGGAGACTCAGGAATGATATAATTTTTAATAGAAAACCTTCTTTTCATTTCTTGCAGGTTATCCACATGGTTTCCCATTGGGTCCAACTTTGGGCTCTGCTTTCTCCGGTGGGGCAGCGGGATGCCATGGCTACTGGATGCACACGGCTCCTGATGGTCGCTCAGGATATCTTGTGCCAGGCTGGTTGGCGTCATACTAGAAGGCTATGTTGATATGTAGTCTTAGTATGTGTTTCTTTCGGTGGTTGATTGTTGTATCAATCCCAGATGATACGTGAGTTGTAAACAATACTTTTTGGACCTGTTTTATTTTAATAAAAGGCTGTGTGCATCATCACGATGCAGAAGCCAGGGTATACCCCCATTTCGAGAAAAAAAAAACTAAGAAATTCAGTGTTAAATTTTTAAAGAGCAGCAATATCACTTACTTCCTCTTGAGATGGATCGTCTGTCACCAATAACACCAGGATTCCGTGTTCCACTAACTGTTCGGTTCAACTGGCAATAAATATGTAAATTTCTCAGTGCCGAGTAATAGAAAAGCTAAACCAGCAAAAAAAAAACAGGGGTAAGGGGCAGAGCTAATACAGAAATATGTATCAAGTAGACAAGTACAATTAATATATCCAACAAAGACTACGGTGAAGACGCAATTACCAAAAACCTAGGTTGCATAGCTACAGACTAAAATCTTAGTCAATACACCACAAACTTGAATACACATTGTACTTAGAATACAGAACAGCCTGATAGGCTACTTCAAAACGAGTCCAAACCCCAGGAACTGGGTGTCTGCAGCATCTCCTATGCCTAATTTTGATGGGCCAAAACGTTGCAAAATATATAAATGCGATCAGAACAGAAATCAGAGTCTAATTACTCGTGCGTCAGCCTAATAAAAATGTATGCCATGGAGTTAAAAGATAGCAAAATTTCAACAAATAAATATGCATGCATGTGCCTGTTTGTTGTTCAGAAAGCCATTTCGACATTAATATTTCAGCTCAGTTTAATAATCTATCTATGTCCATCATGGTCAGATATTGCAGTTAATCTAGATTATAAGAAAAGGATGGATCATTACAGAATAAGAGTAACCACTTAGCTAGATATGATAAAGCATAATGTGGTTCAGAAAGCTGCTAGTACTAAAGAGAAGAATCTGCTAAATAATGTGTATTCCCAAATCATATGTGATAGGTCGAAAAAGTCATACCCAACTCCTACAATTTTTATCAAGCAGAAACACTGGAGCAATAAGTTGAGTAACAAACCTTAGCGAAAGTGCTCGCAAGATCATCGACGTCCGACAAGTTGCTTAGATTATCAATCTGAGGAAACAGCGGTTTCAATCAGAATAACAGAAAACAGTAGAGAATTAAAAAAACAATCTAGATATCACAACAAATAGTAAAAAAAAAAAAAACAGGAAGCATGTCGAATGCACAGAAAGTGAGGTTAGCTAAAAGCATGGACCTGCCTATGATTCAGCATACAAACTAGGTTACTGAAAGATATTGTTCAAAGATAGACGAGTAATTCCTCTATACTTCCACGCACAGTCTGCCTATCATAATTAACTTGATGCATCTGTTTATACAAAGCACTGTATCAGTCTATCTAATTATGACCCCACACTACAAGTCAGCCATCCAAGCAGTACAAGTACATTCTGTGCAATCACTAGAAGTAGCACAATCTTAAACTCGCCAGGTCCAGAACTACATGACATGAATCTTAGTGGACAAACTTAATCCAGACGAGTTTCAAACTAAATCTTAACACTGCAAGATCAACAAACAAGGCAATGGAAATGCAAAAGCAAAAGCAACTAATAGGTTCGGAACGACACAGCTACCAAGGGTGGGGACAGTCAACTATCAATTTGCAGCATACTAGGTCCGACAGTTATTTGACTTATTTCCACACACTTGCATTGGACAAATTACCCCAGCCCCAAAGTTCTAGAAATGATTTTGTTTTAGCCAGAGAACAAATAACTTGGGGGCGGGACAACAAAAGATATACTATGCACCAAAAATCCTAAAATAGATATAGGTTACTCATAATCAACTATCAGTGTTGTAGGGATGTTTAAGCCAGTTAGCAATAGCGTGGGTGCGAGAAGAATCTTCTTCCATCTGGCCTAATAATGGAACTTTTGTGCTTCGGAAAAATAGCTAAATCCGCTCATTGAACGCGAATCAAGGTAGCTCAAAATTTTCCACCATACACTCAAGTGCATGGTTTCTCTAGCACTACTGATCTGAACTTCAGTTCCACCACATATTATCCTCTAGGCCCACATGAATCTATTCTCGATTCGTCCAGCACCAATGCCCCACTACTAGCATCCATCCAACTTGCAGAGCAGAGACCACATGCCATCGAGCAAGATCAATCATAGATGAGAACCAAACACACAAACAGGCCGACAGTTGGTAACAAATACGGCTACTGCGTAGCAGATGCGAAGAATCGTCACCTCTTCTCCAACCGAGGAGAGGCGGTACAGCCCCTCTTCCGCCCCGCTGAATCCACCGCCATTGGCATGGCCACCGTCAACCTCCAAGCATCCGAGCTCGAGCCCCTCGCGCGGCTCCTTCCCGAAGAAGGCGTACTGCCCCGCGTCAAAACTATCTGCATCAGCAAAGATCAGACCAAATCAGCATCGTTTACCCAGATTACGCAGGCGGGAACCCAAGAACAACATAGGCAAGAAACAGCTCGCGAAACCAATCAAGCTAACACGCTACGAAGTCTGCGCTGGCTTTCCCGAGCACGCGGGGGGCAAATTCGAGCAATTCAGCACCGGCAGCCGAGGATTCGCAGCTAAAAATAGCGCCGACCTCCCTCCCTTGGGCGCCAAATCTAGCAGCAGAGCAGCGACAGCCCAACAGAACACCAACCAAAACCCGGCGAACAGATCGAGCACGCCAAAGCAAACCCACCAAATTCTGCCAGGGATGAAGGCTCACCTGCGGCGGAGGAGGAGGAGGCGCCGCCGCCGCCGCCGCTGTCCGCCTCGACGCCCAGCATCTCCGCGAAAGGAACCTAGCAGCAGCAGCAACAGCAGCGGCAGCTAGTGGCGGCGCGCATCTAGGAGGAGGAGCTTGGCGCGATTCCTCCCGGCTTCGGATCTGGGAGCGAGCTCGCGGGGATGGGCAGGGAGAAAGATAGCTCGGCGGCCTCGGCTCAGTGCTGCGTACTTCTCCTCCCCCTTCCTTCTATCCCTCTCTCTTTCTCTCTCCTGCCTAGAATAATAAAACCGAATATATATGTATATTGGGATAGGGAACCCGATTTATTTTTTCGAAAGGAAAGCTAATTTATTGCCGCAAGGAAAACACGGAAGCGAATCAGGTGTACATGAAAATGTCTTTTCTCCCTCGCTTTGGGATTAGGGTTTCACACTTTTCCTTCCCTTGCAAGACAGTGCAACCAGCATCTCATCACAAGCAAAAAAATAAAAAAAATGCAGTGCAAGAGAGATTAGCAGCTGGTAGATGAGATGCTACTCCTAGAGAGGATTAGATAAGATGGACGGGGAGACTTTTGGCTTGGCTTGATCGTTACTCTATCTATAGTTAACTTTTGTAATGCGTTTTCGTACAGCTACTCTTCTTCCCTTCTCTGTCTCGCTCTTCTGCGGTGTCCCTTTTTAGATGGGACTTTTAAAATGGTGTTATCATGATTTGATTTGGCGTGTCACTGCTAAGCTGGGTCCTAGTGAGAGCTTGGTTTCTCTCTCTTCTATGATTACATGGCCCTCCTCGCTAATAGTGGTTTTGGGTGTGGATTTAGCACTTGGTTTAGTGGTGTGATGGGAAGTGGAGGTAGGCTTCTCTTTTACTGTATTCGATGGGGCAGAGAGGGGATCCAATGTTGATAATGACTTGTTTATCCCCAAATGGTAACTGGACAACTACTAGGCTCGACGAGTACTTATCAAACCTAGTACTCCTAATACTAGTACCATGCGTAGATTACGTGTACATCTACTGCCTAATCAAGTGGGACTACTTCTGAGAATGAGCTTTCTGAATCTTCAACCACGATTTGCAGTGAGCTACTACCTCTCAGAGTAGTAAAACATCATTTTCCAATGTGGAGCCATAATGCTGCGGCATGGCGCGACCGTGCAAGTTGGGGCTTCGATCGGCGGTACAGTTGCAAAGCTTGACACCGATTTGGTCGCCCCCGGTCTGGTTCCCCAACGTGTGCAGCTTGACCATGCGGTCCTTCTCCTATACTTCGTACATATATTTTTTTCGAAAGAGGGGGCATACAATATTTATTTATACTTCAATTAACAGAATCCATCAAGATTATACATCATAAAATCCGAAGCCACCACACGACACCTAGAAACCCGACAATGTGTAAAGTAACATGTCGGTAGGGCATCTTTCCTAAAAACAGGAACAAATGCCCCACCAACTAAAACCCGAGGCATCTCAGAGTCGCCCTATGATAAAAACAGGAGCTCACAACCGATTTAGCAGACCCTTGGGGAGCAATTTTGCCCTCGCTTCAAAAGTCATCACCAGGTCCATCTTCAGGGCAGAGATCCACGTAACCATTGTCAGTCCTCTTGTCGATGCCACCATGAAAAGATCTGTCGCATGTAGCACCTGCCGAACAAGCATGACTGAGCATAGCACCTGCCAGCCAGACATGACTTGGCATCTCCTCCAGCATCCACTGCCCACCAGCGCTGGTCCACAAACGATGTTCCCAAGAGAGAAAACGACACCACGATGCCGCCATCGTCCGGTCTGGATGACCAGACTTGGGTTTCCCCTGGAGTAGCACGAGTAGGTTGAAATCGTTTCTTAGTGATGCATCCATCAAGCCATCAAGGTAAACGCAAAACGCCACCATCGCCCGCCAATCGACTCGGTTTTCACCTGCAACTATGTCTTCCCAACTCGCAGCCGAGGCTAGAGATGACGGATCTCGCGATTCGACAACCCAACGGAGCAGCCACCAAAGCAACAACACGAAAGGACCCAGACAAATCCGTGCCCAAATCCGGCCAAACTCCACACTGCCGCCCAGCAGTGACGCTGCCTGCAGATCTCCTCCTGGCCGTCGCCTCCCTACATCATCGTCGCTGATGAAAGCCCGGACGGACGCCGCCGCGCCCCCAGTCAACAGCCGAGGAAGGTCGTCGCCACCACGCCATCAAAGCTTTGCCCGGCAGCGCCTTGCGCGGCGGCAATTGGGGCGGAGAACACACACGGGAGGGCAAGAGGGACCTCCGGCAGCCACGTTGGCGCAGAGCGGCGCCGGCGCACAGGGGTGGAGAAAGGTTAGGGTCGGGGGCCTCCCATGCATATATATGGACGACCAAACGACCAAACGTACAACAGACTATCATTCCAGGGCCGCGACCATTTTCTTTCTCTTTTTTACCTTTATGTTTAAAGATTTTTCTTGTACCAAATAATTGAGCATTCGTGTTTTGTTTCCATTCGTCGCCTCCCTGCCGGGACCCTGGAACACGATGTAGAAGAACAAGACGTGTAATTAAAGAAAAATGGCCGGTACCAAACATGATCCTACAAAAGGAGCACGCCATTAACAAAAAATTCTTTTGAAAGAAAGTAGGTTGGGACATGTGGATAGAAGTATTCGCGCGACGCTTTCTTTTTGCGGGTGGTGCTCTGAATTCTGATGCGGTAGGGGTCCTTTTCCGCTTCACATTTCCGGCTGGCATGAGAGCGAGAATTATTGGGCGGTGGAATATTCTCCGCCACGGAAAAGCTCGGAGGAATATGTTCCAGGGAGCCCGGCTAGCTAATCATCGAAAGCTACAAATTGTGCTGTGCTGGGCGCACCTGAGCTCCATCTGAGAGGGCGGCCGGGAACAGGCAGTTGCTGTAGAGTGTTGAGTGTGGCTGTGTGGGGGTGGTTCAGGGTCGGCCGAATCTGGAGATGGCAGCGATGCCCAAATGTTGCACATGACTCGTTCCAATGTGCCATGAAAAATAAATGATGAAGGGACTGTACTCCCTTAGAAAAGTTGTCTTAGATTTGTTAAAAATTTGAATGTATCAAGGTGCATCTAGATATATCTAAATTTTGACAAATGTCAGATAAGAGCATCTCCAGCCGTCTTCCCGATGAGGTCCCGGCAGTCTTTTTTTTCATCCGGACGGCGTTATTCGGCCCAGTCGCGTCCCCGGCTCCTCGTTTTCCCCCCGGATTTGGCCTTTAATCCATCTGGAGAGCCTAAGCCATCCCCGGCCCTCGGGGTGCGCTCGGGGACTCCGGACGAGAGAAAAGCGGGGACGGGCCCGCTCTGTCGGCGAGAGAACACACGAACCCCACCACTTTCTCGTTGAAAATTCCCCCTCCCCTCTCGTTGCTCTGTCGCCGCCGGCACCACCCCTCGCTAATCCGTCGGCCGGTTGCCTGAACTCCACCGTCCCTCCACCCAGTAGCCTATATTCCGCCGTCTGTCGTGCCCTCTACCTATATTTCACCGTCGGGCAACTCCCTCGCGTCGTGCCTCGTTGGCATGCTCGGCAGGTGTTCGTCCCATTGCCTGGCCGGACATGGACTCCGACGACGACGAGGAGCAGATGTTCGCCGAGCTTTTTGAAGAAAAGATGGCAGCCGCTGCCCAAGACGAGGAGCACATGTTGATCCTAGCTTGCTAGTCCGGCTTGTACGCCGAGAAGTCCATTGGTTGCCGTGGTGGGTCGGCACCAGGTCGCCTGAAGTGCAAGCCGAGGCAGCGAATGGAGGGCTACTGCATGCTCTACGTCGACTACTTCGCCGACAATCCATTGCACGGTGAGACTGTTTTTAGGCGTCGTTTCCGGATGAGCCAGAAGCTCTTCCTGAGAATTGTGTATGCCCTTCGAGAGTATGACTCCTATTTCAGATGCAAGTTGGATTGCGCCGGCATGGCAGGGTTTTCCGCCCTCGAAAAGTGCACGGTGGCTATGCGGATGCTGCCATATGGAGCTCCTGGTGATTCTGCCGATGACTATCTTCGGATGGCGGAGTCCACCGCCCTTGATTGTTTCTACCGGTTCTGCGGGACGGTGATAGCAGTGTTCGGGGACATCTACTTAAGATCAACCACTGTCGAAGACACTGCATCCTCGCTTTCAATGAAGCTCGAGGATTTTCATGGATGCTTGGAAGCATTGACTGCATGCATTGGAAATGGAAGAACTATCAGTTTGCCTAGCAGGGAATTTACAAGGGTCATAAAAAAGGCTGCACCGTGATACTTGAGGCAGTGGCTACCCATGATCTCTGGATTTGGCACTCCTTCTTGGTATGCCGGGATCCAACAACGACATCAACATCTTGCAGTGCTCGCCGATCTTCTCCAAACTTATTGGGGTCATGCTCCCCCGGTTAACTTTGTGATCAATGGCCGGCAATACAACAAGGGGTACTATCTTGCAGACAGTATTGTAATAACCCAGAACATAGGAACAACGAAGGGTAGATTTAGAAATGGGATGTGCATTTCATCGCAAAACGGGGGAAATTTTCGCGCCTTATTGCAACTAAACCTAAGAGGGATCGAGGTTCTCTCTCATTTTGCACTTAGGGTTAGGCAATGTGAGTTAGGGAAATTTCGACATGATCTCTTTTGTATCTTGTTGATTTGGGGAATTGATTTCATTTGACAAGTGTTAATACATTAAACTATAAACATTGAACAATATAAATGGAATTCATAATTCAAACAACTTATGAATTCAAACAACTTTGAATTTCAAAGTAAATCATAAATACAATGTTTATTTCAGAATATAAATGTCACATAATCAAAAGCTCATAAACAAAAAACTTGGGCTTTATTGATATCAACACAGATTACAAAGTCTTTACAATATTCTTGATACAAGAATTGATAAATAATAAACAGAAATGAAAATAAAGATTACAATATTATTCCTAAACTAAAACCTAGACTATATGACTTGAAGTATTTCTTCATGGTCATGTCCATCTTCAAAACCTGCAAAACAAAGAACCAACACTAGCCAGAATGTTAGTGTTAGTCAAATAAATTCAGTTTGGACAGAACCAAGTGACATGCACACTTGTGCTTGTCCAAAACCAGGACAGCACAAGATAAGGGCAGCGACGAGACCAAACACGAGCACACACCGGGGGCTCAAGTTTCGGCATATGAGAGCACACGGCTCAAGTGTCTTGGGCAGCAACGACAAGGCCATGCAAGAGCATAGTCACCAAGCATGCCGGGCTTGTGTGTCAATGCGAGAGAGAGAAGTAGGGATCATATAAAAGGAGCACAAACCCTAGAACCGGTGACCGATCGACCGAGATAAGATCACCGGGTAAGGGTGAAGCAAAAACAAGCATAGTTCATCCTGTTCTTGAGCAAGAACAGAACCAACACACACAACTCCTCAAGCCACCAGAGATCATGGTGACCTAGAAGATCATCCAAGCTCTGGAGGTGAAGGGCTGTGAACAAACCACAAGTCTGCATCAACACAAAATCTCATACTAGGAGCTGGAACAAGGTATACCAAGTTCCTGGAGCAGATCCAATGGATCTAATCCATAAAACATGCATGACATAGTCATGGGGTTGAGCGAGATGCTCAACGGGGTGAATCATCACTTGGTTTTCACCAAGGATCACCTGCTAGTCTAAAAAGCCACCAAAATAGAAACCATCCGGATACGAGATCTTGTGCACGAAGCAAGATCCGATGCACGAATAGCACCGGTAGATGTATTGCAATAAATAGCAGCTAGTATAGACTACACAGAAAATCCTAGGCACATAACCATCAGTAAAACCCTAGATTTCATCACAGGCAAGCATATTGGCATTCATAGTTAGTATGATCCCCAAATATGCAAGCAAAGTTGAGTAGCCCACAAGATCCAACCAACCAGGTGAGCAACCGATCGGTAGCAAGGCTACGAGGTCACATCACACTTAGCATCAAATAAGAGAAAGCCAAATAGATCACATCACTATCCAGAAATGGATTCAGATTCTATTTTGCTTGCTAAGATAATCATGAACAGTCAAACTCATTTGCAAGCAAGTACATTTAAATCATCATTGCATAAGCGAGTTCATCATAATTTAAGTAATCTAAGCATGAATTTATCACGGATCCATGCTAAGCATGACAGATGACATCTTGTTAAGCAACACAGTTAATCTATAGCCACTAGAACAAGTCTAGGTAGCTAAGATAAGCAACAGCACAAGTAAGCAACGATACAGTGATGCTTGAGCATCAGCATCACCAGACAAGTGAATCATTTAACCACAGTATTAGCCAGTAAGCCATCACTGACAATCAATTGATCAAATGGATCAATTATAGCAAGCCAGCTACACAGGAAAGTTAGCCAACAGGCAAGGAATGATCCAATGGATCATTAGCTTGCAAAGTAAGAACTGAATCATATCACGAGGCACCTACGGCACACACACAAGTGTCACGGATGCATCACAAGTACACCTAGACAAGCAAGCATGATAATCCAGTAAGCATAAGCAAGTCGTAACCAAGCATAGCATGGCATAGATAGCTTTTGAGCAAGCACAGTAGAGCATGGCAAGTACAGAGCATGCTAGGAGCAGCAGAGAAGTAAGCCTAGCATGAACAGCAAGCAAATCGACATGTGCCAGTACCAGTAACTGGTAATCTGACCATGAGCTTGCAGTAAACCGAAGCACGAGAAGATTGCGCAGCAGTAGCATGGCTCTAGATGATCACAAGATCACCAGAGAGTAACGAGATCATGAGGAGGAAGAAGAACGGTGGCAAGGGAGGCGCACGAGAAGAGAAGGAGGAGGAGCGAGAGGACCTTACCCGCGCACTGGAGGCGAAGCTATGGCATGGCGAGGCGGTGCCCGCGCGGCCATAGCAGCTGCAAAGCCGGGGAAGTCGCCGGCGTTACGCCGACGAACACCACCACGGCGGCACGGCATGGAGACGACGGCACGGGCGCTGCGAGCGGCACTCGCGCCGAGTCGGTCTCGGAGGCGCACACGTCGACGGCGAAGGCGAGAGCTCGTCGGAGACCACCGGATCGCCCATGGCGATTCTCCACGAGATCCGGATGGAGGCGATTCGCCGGGGAGAGGACGAGAAGGGAAAAACGGCGCGGACAGATCGATAGATCTGCTCGCGGCGGTTCAAGATCGTTAGGTGGCTACGGCGGAGGAGCACGGCGATGGCCGGAGCAGGGCGGCGGCCATGGCGGCGACGCCATCGCCACGGGAGTCGCAAGAGCCTAGGGTTAGGGACGAAGAGAGTGAGAGGGCCGAGTGAGTGAGTGGGTGGGCCGTTCGGCGCCACCAAGCCACTATGGGGCAAGCCGTAATGGGCTGTCCCATGGGCTTTGAGTATTGGGCTGGGCCCAATAGGGGCCGAGGGCATTTTTGTCTTTTAACAATTATTAAAAGACCAGAACTTTGCCAATTTTTAATAAATAAAATACAATTCTAAAAATCCATTAAAAATTGGATTTATGAATGAAAAATAAATCTTAACAAAGATAAAATATGAAATGGAATTTATGAAACAAATTCAAAATTATGAATTTTAAGAATTTAAATAATAACTTGGAATTTAAAATTATTATTTCCTTGTATTTAAAATTCAAGGAAAAATCTCAAATAAGTTCAAATACTTATTTTCAAACATTTCAAAATGAAATTCTAATATTCCAAGTCATTTCTATTGCAAAGAGTATTTTTCCAAGAAAAATACTATATTCCTTTTTATTTCAAAAACTATAGAGGTAACTTTATAATTTTCAAATTATTTTTGGAATAATTAAAGGAAATCACCAAGTAAATAGTTTTACTTTGAATTGTTGTACTTTGTGTGAATTACAATGAGTAATAATTTTAAATCAATTGTAAATTACTGTCAAAGACATAAATCTTAATACAACTTTAAATTGTAATAACTCCACGGGGAAAGGGATTCAACATAAAATAATACATCCATGATTGCATTATTTGGATTTTATAACATTGTCCTTACCGGACAATGATGCTTTTTACAGAACCCGAGGTCCAGGTTCCATCAAGCTGCATTGAAGCTGCACTATCTCGCGGTCCACAGGCAAGTTCACCCTTGCTCATGTCAATTTGATTATTTTCTACTACTTTAATGCAAAGCTATATACTTATCATTCCTGCATCGCAAATGAAATGTTATTTTCCAACTATGAATATGACTATGTGGATGGCAATGGAACCATGGTATGTGTTGATATGGTGGAGGTTCCATTGCAATGGGTTATATCACCCTAGGATTAAATTACCAATGCCGTCCGGTGATTCTAGCGCCGTACAAACCGCGTTGACCATGAGATCTATAATGGCTGCAGGGAAGCCGGTCGTATCTTTTCCCTTACGCACGCCAACGGATTGGTAGAGCCGGCGGGGTGTTGGAGGCACTTGCCGTAGGTTGGGATAGCCTTTTAAATCCCCATCCATTAGTGATGATGGCTCTACGATCTATGAAGGATTGTCCAAAGTACACCATGAGTAAAGCCGTATTATCGGGGAAGTCTACGGAGGTGTGCGGGTGGACAAAAGGGTGGGTTTGCGGTCGCGGAGAAGGCGGTGTGGGCTTGGATCTTTATACCTGGCCTCACACCAAAGGAAGTGTGAACGGGGGCAAGTCCCTGCGGATGGCAAAAAGGGTGAGATCTCTTGTGGGAAAAGTAACGCACCTCTGCGAGTGTATCAAATTGTGGCTGTCACTCCTTGTTCGGGAAGGGAGCTGCGAACGCGGCGAGGAAAGGAACTCCACGAAGTTCTAGTCAACTTGTGAAGGCGACGGGCATAGTTTTCATAATAAAAGCAACCTTTTGAAGAAATGATTGCGAAACATGCATTGACCGGCGATTTCCTGATCAATGGTCGTAGCTAGTGCATCAAACACCTTTTTATTCTTTTAGAACTTGCTGAGTACCTCTGTACTCACTTTCTTCCGACACCCTTGCTAGACTGTGATCCGGAAGTGGAGGCCATCAACGATGGAGCACCAGAGGGAAGCTACGAGCTGGTCTACGAAGAACACGATCTTACCGGCGGAGTGGAAGGCGTAGACTATGGGATAGTCTACGGACCGGACGACACGGAGGTGGAGGAGTAGTGACATACCCTAGCATCATAGAGCCGAGCAACGTAGAACTTACCTAAATAAGTTGTTGAGCTCTCTTTTATATTGTTATGAGTTGTAATCGTACTTAAGTAGTATCTTAGGGTGTTCTCATAGGACTGTGAGAATACCAACTTGTTAAGACAATGTTTGTAATAAAGTATGGAGTGTTATGACCTGCAATGTTTACGTTGTACCACTGCGAGGGATATGGCAAATTGTGAAGAAGTCCCTTCGCAAAGATCATATCAACGACTTGTATACTACAACATGCGGTGGTATCTTTGGGTCACCGCAGGTGGTATCAGAGCAAATGTTGCGACCTTAGGTTGGAAAGACCTAGTATAGGGAAGAAACCTGTAGGAGTCTAGTAGAAATAGTAAAGGATTCTCTAGAAGTATGGTGATTATTCACTTGAGAATAGCAAAACCATATATTTTAGTGCGATAATTCTTTATTATAGCTATTATGATGCATTATCACTACTAATATTCTGTTTTTGTATACAGCCATAATGGCGAACACTTTTCCTAAGAGGACTTTGAGGAAGGTTGAGGGTTGGCTTGGTGATTATGATGGACCAATAACGGCTCTCCTGTGTGGGATGCTTGAAGGAACTTCATTGCGATCCACGGATACTGTTATCAAGTATACTTACTATGATGGGGAAATCCTAGCCAAGTGCGAGTATCGGTCCAACTACGGAAAAGCTGGCGATGAGTCGTATAATGCCATACGGAGAAGCCAAAACTATCACCACAGCCTACCATATGGGCCTATTCAAGGCAATCCTTGAGATAAGGCAACACAAGTCAGTAGAACTCCTATGTTCCGAGTTTTCTCATATACCTCATGCCGAGGAAGATGAGGATCCCACTCTTAATCATTTGGTGTTAGCACACAGAAGTCCTGAAGCTGCAGCACAGCACGTGGATAGCTGTAAGTCTTTATTGACCACGATGTATCTTTTACACATGAAGATGAGAGGTGAGATTGACCACATGCTAGCTGAGTTCACGGACCACGATAAAGTCCAAACTCGGATGCGAGATTTGAGGGCACAACCACAACATACTACACCTTTCTTTAACCCAGACAGCGATGTAGATTTGAGTGACCAGTGGTCCAAGAGAAATCCATTTACGAGAGATCCACTTACACCTAACTTTGTTCCGCACTACCCACACGTGTCAGCATCATATGATACTGGATATGGGGGAGACCACTCATGGAACATAAATTGCTCGGAGTCACCAATCGAGAACTCGACGGGTTGGCGTTTCGGGGAACCTTTTGGTGATGAGGAGGAGCCAATTCCATGTGATACGGGAGATGAGAGTGGTGGGGTTACCCAACCCTACGGGCAGGAAGAGAAAGGTACTGATTCCATTTCTTTAGATTTGGAGATGGGATTATCTAAACCATCACAGTACGAAGTAGGTGAGAGTTACGGAACCAAGAAAAAGAAGAAGAAGAAGATGAGGGGTCGGGTGAATAGGAATCCTTCATGGATGAGTGAAGAAGGAGGTATGTATCCTACGGGGATATGTACGAGTCATTGTCTAGCTACTTAGGCATGGTGATCTGCTGTCTCGGCACTTCGTCCGATTCGGATTACATACCTACTTGGAAGGACCTTTGTCCCGGATGGTGTCCGAAAGACAAGTCGCTGTACCGGATGGACCCCAGGGATGTACGCGGAGGCGAGCTATGATGATGGGGAGTAGAGCTCCAAGGAAGAATAAAGTAATCTAGGTGGTATTGTAATAGAACGTATTTTAAATTCCCGTTGGCTTGGGCTTTGAGCCAAATAAGTGGTTTATATATACCACATGTAATATACGTTTGTGAGTGTGTTATGTATTATACGGTGTATATACATAATAAATGTTTGTTTTGGATTTGCTTCTTGATTTTATTGTGTGACTAGTTACGGGCAATGAGTTGAGCTCGAGAAAACATTTGCATGGTGTAATTATGAGTAATCGCTCTTTGTTACGGGACTAGGGGGAAATGGCGTTAGTAGAAACCGAAGAGGCTCGCGAGAGAGCGGGAAGAAAGAGAGAAAGAGGAGGCGGATGCGGCGGCTAGAGCAGAGAACGCACCACCACCACCACACCCAATGTTGCACCCGGACTTCCAACGGTATATGAGGTCAATGGAGGAAGATAGGAGGCGTTACCGGGAAAGCGAGAACAAGAACATGCAAGATTTCTTTACCCATGTCATCAATGATAGGGGTAATGAAGGCAAGGGAGTAACACTATCGGACTTCCAAAATGCAAGACCACTACCATTTACATCAGCTCCGAGAACCAATGGACGGCGAAGATTGGCTCATGGATACGGAGCGGAAGTTGAAGACCGTTGGTTGCAACGATGAGGAGAAGATTAGATATACCACTTATCTGTTGTCAGGACCAGCAGCATCATGGTGGGAGAACCTTGTAGCGAGTACACCCTCCGGATAAGGTATTTACACGGGAGGAGTTCAAGAAGAAGTTTCGGGATGCTCATGTTCGGACAGCGTGGTGGAGTTGAAGAAGAGGGAGTTTGAAGAGCGAGACAGAATCTTGCACCAATCATGCGGTATGTTCGGGATTTCAATAGGTTATCCAGATATGCACCTGAGGATGTGGATACAGAGGAGAAGCGGAAGAAGCGGTTCATGAAAGGCATGAATCCATACATGAAGATGCAACTGAGGTTGGCACGGACTGCCGAATTCCAGGAACTGATTGACTCGGCAATCACTTTCGAGGATGATTACCGGCAAGTCCAAGAGGATAGAAGGAAGAGGGCTCGTATAGAGCCAAGGAAGTACCCAATAAGTAAACCAATACCTGATCGGAGTTTCAAACCCCGATACAGACCTACTACTGGTAATCAATACAACCGGGGAGGTCAGAGCCAGAACCCAATCAACCAGGTCATCTGCAACAATTGTGGCCTAAAGGGTCATTTGCAGAAGGATTGTAGAAACCCAGAATCATTTGTTATGGTTGTGGGAAGGATGGACACATCAAGCCGGAGTGTCCAAACAAGTCGTCGTGGAGCGGACAGAGCTCTGGAGGACGAGGTGGAAACAACAACAACAACAACAACAACAACAACAACAACAACAACAACAACCGCAACTACAACTACAACAACAAGAAGGGAAAGCCTTATGGAAAGCTGAATTGCACATCTTTGGAACAAGCGGAAGAGTCGGATCAAACAGTCTTAGGTACGCTAAGCATTCTTACTCATCCTGGCAAAGTATTATTTGATACGGGAGCAACCACATCATTTCTTGCATTGGAGTTTGTGGAAAAATTCGGGCTTAGATGTTCTAAGTTAGAAACTCCTATAAGCTGTTCTATCCGCGGGGGAACGATCTTAGTAACCCACGTGAAAGAAGCACAAGTCCTAACCATATGTGATTGTGTGTATTTCGCGGACCTATTCATCATACCCATGAAGGACATATCAGTCATCCTTGGGATGGATTGGTTGACAGAAAATGGAGCGGTGATTAACTGTGGAGACAAAACAGTATCACTTCGCGACTCCATCGGAGGTCGAATAGTGTTCCAAGGAGATAAGTACAGTGAGTTGGAGATCGGATTGGAACTAAATAGTCTAAAGGAAGTGAGAATTGAAGATATTCCTGTAGTGAATGAGTTTAAGGATGTATTTCCTAAGGAACTACGGGAATGCCACCCGATAGAGAGATAGAATTCACAATCGATGCGATTCCGGGCACGGCACCAATAGCACAACCACCATATAAGATGGGGCCAAAGGAGTTAGTGGAGCTGAAAGCTCAGATAGATGAGCTAGAACAGAAGGGATTTATTCAAGAAAGTGTGTCACCATGGGGTACACCAGTTATTTTTGTGGATAAAAGAGATGGAGGAAAGAGGATGTGTGGAGATTACGAAATTTGAACAATGTCACTATCAAGAACAAGTATCCTTTACCTAGAATTCAAGATCTTTTTGATCAAGTTCAAGGAGCAGGAGTCTTCTCGAAGATAGATTTAAGGTCAGGATACCATCAAATCAAGATCAAGAAGGAGGATGTACCAAAAACAGCATTTGTATCAAGGTATGGACACCATGAATACTTGGTTGTACCATTTGGACTAACAAATGCACCAGCAATTTTCATGAATTTGATGAACAAGATATTCATGAAGTACTTGGACAAGTTTGTGATAGTGTTCATAGATGATATTCTAATCTATTCCAAAGATAAAGAAGAACATGCCAAGCATTTGAAGATAGTTATGCAAACTTTGAGGGAACATCAGCTATATGCGAAGTTCGGCAAGTGCAAATTTTGGTTAGATAGTGTTGAATTTCTTGGACATGTCATAACCAAAGAAGGCATAGCGGTGAATCCAAGCAAGGTTCGGTCCGTATTGGAATGGAAATCACCTAAAAATGCTAAGGAGATACGAGGATTTCTTGGTATGGCGAGGCTACTATCGGAGATTCATAGAGGGATTTTCGAAGATTGCGGGACCAATGACCAAGTTACTCAAGAAAAATACTCCATTTGTGTGGACGGATGAGTGTGAAGCCGGCTTCCAAACACTCAAAGATAAGTTAACCACGGCACCGGTGTTAGCGGTTCTCGAACCTGGAAAGGATTACACGGTGTATTGTGATGCTTCCAAGAATGGACTTGGATGTGTTCTCATGCAAGATCGGAAGGTAATAGCTTATGGATCAAGGCGGTTGAAACCACATGAACACAACTACCCGGTACATGATCTAGAGTTAGCGGCGGTTGTGTATGCTTCGAAGAGTTGGAGACAATTTCTATATGGATCCAAGTGTGAGTTATACACCGATCATAAAAGTTTGAAATATTTCTTCACCCAGAAGGAATTAAACATGAGGCAGAAGAGATGGTTAGAGTTGATTAAGGATTATGACCTTACGATCAACTATACCCCAGGCAAGGCTAATGTAGTAGCAGATGCCTTAAGCAGGAAGAGTACGGAGAATCAACCTATGGAATGGGAGATTCCAAAGGAACTTCGGAAAGAGCTAGAGGATGCTCAGATTTTGTTTATTCAAGGTGATGTTAAGAGAAGTGTAGCAACCATGAGGATTATGGATGAGATGTATTCAGATTTGAAATATGAGATTATCCGAAAGCAAGCGGATGATTTGTTCATCCAAGAGGAAATCAAGAGGATTGGAGAAGGAAAACCATCGGAATTCCATCTAGGGGATTTTGATTCATTATACTTCCGAGAAAAGGATGCGTATACCGGATGATCCGAAGTGAAGTCAATCATATTAAAGGAAGCACATGAAACCCCTTATTCAATACATCCAGGAAGTACTAAAATGTATATGGATTTGAAGGAAATGTTACGGTGGAATAACATGAAAAGAGAAATAGCACAATATGTTTCGGAATGTCATACATGTCAACGAGTGAAGGCGGAACATCGAGTCCTGCGGGATTACTCAAACCACTAGAGATACCGGAATGGAAATGGGATGAAATCGGAATGGATTTTATTCCTGGTCTACCAATGACTAGTAAGAAGAAGGATATGATATGGGTAATAGTGGACAGGCTTACCAAGAGTGCTCACTTCATAGCCGTAAACACAAAAGATACTGCAGAAAAGCTTGTGGATATATATGTGAAGGAGATTGTGAGTAAGCATGGAGTACCAAAGAAGATAGTCTCGGATAGAGGTTCAATTTTCACATCGGCATTACGGAAACAACTACAAGAATCTTTGGGATCCAAGCTGGATTTCGGTACAGACATATCATCCACAAACCGGAGGACAAACCGAAAGAACCAATCGGATACTTGAAGACATGCTTAGAGCTTGTGCTGCTGAACTTTGGAGGTTCGTGGGAGGATCATTTACCTTTAGCGGAATTCTCATATAACAATAGTTATCGGAGTAGTATTCGAGATGGCACCGTACGAAGCATTGTACGGAAGGAAGTGTAGATCACCAATTTGTTGGTTTGAAACCGGAGAAAACAAGGAATTTACACCAGACTACATCAAGGAGAGACAAGACGTCATCGAGGTAATCAGGGATAGACTCAAAATAGCTCAGAGTCGTCAGAAGAGTTACGCCGACTTAAAGAGAAGAGATTGGGAACCGAAAGTGGGAGACATGGTTTATCTGAAGGTTAGCCCAATGAAAGGACTTAAGAGGTTCGGAGTGAAAGGAAAGTTAAGCCCTCGATATATTGGACCATTTAAGATAATCAGTCAGAATCGAGGAACGGCTTTTGAGTTGGAGTTACCGGCACAACTAAGTCAAGTTCATAATGTATTTCATGTATCACAACTCAGAAAATGTTTGAAAGCACCGGATGATCCTATCACATATGAGGAAATAGAATTGCAATCGGATTTAACTTATGTGGAAAGACCAGAAAAGATCTTAGAAGTACAATGGAAGAAGTTAAGAAACAGGGCAATCAAATACTGTAAAGTGCAATGGCAACATCATCTGAGCGAGAAGCAACTTGGGAGACGGAAGAAGAATTAAGGAAGTCTTACCCCGAGATGTTCGGGTACCAATCTTAACTTCGGGACGAAGTTTACGTTAAGGGGAGAGGCTGTAATAACCCGGAACATAGGAACAACGAAGGGTAGATTTAGAAATGGGATGTGCATTTCATCGCAAAACGGGGAAATTTTCGCGCCTTATTGCAACTAAACCTAAGAGGGATCGAGGTTCTCTCTCATTTTGCACTTAGGGTTAGGCAATGTGAGTTAGGGAAATTTCGACATGATCTCTTTTGTATCTTGTTGATTTGGGGAATTGATTTCATTTGACAAGTGTTAATACATTAAACAATAAACATTGAACAATATAAATGGAATTCATAATTCAAACAACTTATGAATTCAAACAACTTTGAATTTCAAAGTAAATCATAAATACAATGTTTATTTCAGAATATAAATGTCACATAATCAAAAGCTCATAAACAAAAACCTTGGGCTTTATTGATATCAACACAGATTACAAAGTCTTTACAATATTCTTGATACAAGAATTGATGAATAATAAACAGAAATGAAAATAAAAATTACAATATTGCTCCTAAACTAAAACCTAGACTATATGACTCGGAGAATATCTTCTGGCCATGTCCATTTTCAAAACCTGCAAAACAAAGAATCAACACTAGCCAAAATGTTAGAGTTAGCAAATGACACAATATTCGGTTTGGACGAGAACCAAGTCACATGCACACTTGTGCTTGTCCAAAACCGAGGACAGCACAAGATAAGGGCAGCGACGAGACCAAACACGAGCACACACCGGGGGCTCAAGTTTCGGCATATGAGAGCACACGGCTCAAGTGTCTTTGGGCGGCAACGGCAAGGCCATGCAAGAGCTTAGTCACCAAGCATGCCAGGCTTGTGTGTCAATGCGAGAGAGAGAAGTAGGGATCATATAAAAGGAGCACAAACCCTAGAACCGGTGACCGATCGACCGAGATAAGATCACCGAGGTAAGGGTGAAGCAAAAACAAGCATAGTTCATCCTGTTCTTGAGCAAGAACAGAACCAACACACACAACTCCTCAAGCCACCGAGAGATCATGGTGACCTAGAAGATCATCCAAGATGCTGGAGGTGAAGAGGCTGTGAACAAACCACAAGTCCGCATCAACACAAAATCTCATACTAGGAGGCTGGAACAAGGTATACCAAGTTCTGGAGCAGATCCAATGGATCTAATCCATAAAACATGCATGACATAGTCATGGGGTTGAGCGAGATGCTCAACGGGGTGAATCATCACTTGGTTTTCACCAAGGATCACCGCTAGTCTAAAAAGCCACCAAAATAGAAACCATCCGGATACGAGATCTTGTGCACGAAGCAAGATCGATGCACGAATAGCACCGAGTAGATGTATTGCAATAAATAGCAGCTAGTATAGACTACACAGAAAATCCTAGGCACATAACCATCAGTAAAACCCTAGATTTCATCACAGGCAAGCATATTGGCATTCATAGTTAGTATGATCCCCAAATATGCAAGCAAAGTTGAGTAGCCCACAAGATCCAACCAACCAGGTGAGCAACCAGTCAGTAGCAAGGCTACTGAGGTCACATCACACTTAGCACCAAATAAGAGAAAGCCAAATAGATCACATCACTATCCAGAAATGGATTCGAGACTTTAATTGCTTGTAAAAGAATCATGAACAGCAAACTCATATACAAGCAAGTCATTTAAATCATCATTGCATAAGCGAGTTCATCATAATTAAGTAATCTAAGCATGAATTTATCACGGATCCATGCTAAGCATGACAGACAACATCTTGTTAAGCAACACAGTTAATCTATAGCCACTAGAACAAGTCTAGGTAGCTAAGATAAGCAACAGCACAAGTAAGCAACGATACAGTGATGCTTGAGCATCAGCATCACCAGACAAGTGAATCATTTAACCACAGTATTAGCCAGTAAGCCATCACTGACAATCAATTGATCAAATGGATCAATTATAGCAAGCCAGCTACACAGGAAAGTTAGCCAACGAGACAAGGAATGATCCAATGGATCATTAGCTTGCAAAGTAAGTACTTGAATCATATCACGAGCACCACTGGCACACACACAAGTGTCACGGATGCATCACAAGTACACCTAGACAAGCAAGCATGATAATCCGGTAAGCATAAGCAAGTCGTAACCAAGCATAGCATGGCATAGATAGCTCTTGAGCAAGCACGGTAGAGCATGGCAAGTGTAGAGCATGCTAGGAGCAGCGAGAGAAGCAAGCACAGCATGAGATAGCAAGCAAATCGACATGTGCCGGTATCGATGGCTGGTAATCGACCATGAGCGTGCAATAAACCGAAGCACGGGAAGATTGCACGGCAATAGCATGGCTCTAGATGATCACAAGACCACCGGAGAGCAACGAGATCATGAGGAGGAAGAAGAACGGTGGCAAGGGAGGCGCACGGAGAGAGAAGGAGGAGGAGCGAGAGGACCTTACCCGCGCACGGAGGCGAAGCTATGGCATGGCGAGGCGGTGCCCGCGCGGCCATAGCAGCTGCAAAGCCGGGGAAGTCGCCGGCGTTACGCCGACGAACACCACCACGACGGCACGGCATGGAGACGACGGCACGAGCGCCGCGAGCGGCACCGCGCCAGGTCGGTCTCGGAGGCGCACACGTCGACGGCGAAGGCGAGAGCTCGTCGGAGACCACCAGATCGCCCATGGCGATTCTCCACGAGATCCGGATGGAGGCGATTCGCCGAGGAGAGGACGAGAAGGGAAAAACGGCGCGGACGGATCGATAGATGCTGCTCGCGGCGGTTCGAGAGCGGTAGGTGGCTACGGCGGAGGAGCACGGCAATGGCCGGAGCAAGGCGGCGGCCATGGCGGCGACGCCATCGCCACGGGAGTCGCAAGAGCCTAGGGTTAGGGACGAAGAGAGTGAGAGGGCCGAGTGAGTGAGTGGGTGGGCCGTTCGGCGCCACCAAGCCACTATGGGGCAAGCCGTAATGGGCTGTCCCATGGGCTTTGAGTATTGGGCTGGGCCCAATAGGGGCCAAGGGGCATTTTTGTCTTTTAACAATTATTAAAAGACCAGAACTTTGCCAATTTTTAATAAATAAAATACAATTCTAAAAATCCATTAAAAATTGGATTTATGAATGAAAAATAAATCTTAACAAAGATAAAATATGAAATGGAATTTATGAAACAAATTCAAAATTATGAATTTTAAGAATTTAAATAATAACTTGGAATTTAAAATTATTATTTCCTTGTATTTAAAATTCAAGGAAAAATCTCAAATAAGTTCAAATACTTATTTTCAAACATTTCAAAATGAAATTCTAATATTCCAAGTCATTTCTATTGCAAAGAGTATTTTTCCAAGAAAAATACTATATTCCTTTTATTTCAAAAACTATAGAGGTAACTTTATAATTTTCAAATTATTTTTGGAATAATTAAGGAAATCACCAAGTAAATAGTTTTACTTTGAATTGTTGTACTTTGTGTGAATTACAATGAGTAATACTTTTAAATCAATTGTAAATTACTCGTCAAAGACATAAATCTTAAATACAACTCTTAAATTGCTAATAACTCCACGGGGAAAGGGATTCAACATAAAATAATACATCCATGATTGCATTATTTGGATTTTATAACATTGTCCTTACCGGACAATGATGCTTCTTACGAGAACCCGAGGTCCGGGTTCCATCAAGCTGCATTGAACTGCACTATCTCGCAGTCCACAGGCAAGTTCACCCTTGCTCATGTCAATTTGATTATTTTCTACTACTTTAATGCAAAGCTATATACTTATCATTCCTGCATCGCAAATGAAATGTTATTTTCCAACTATGAATATGACTATGTGGATGGCAATGGAACCATGGTATGTGTTGATATGGTGGAGGTTCCATTGCAATGGGTTATATCACCCTAGGATTAAATTACCAATGCCGTCCGGTGATTCTAGCGCCGTACAAACCGCGTTGACCATGAGATCTATAATGGCTGCAGGGAAGCCGATCGTATCTTTTCCCTTACGCACGCCAACGGATTGGTAGAGCCGGCGGGGTGTTGGAGAGCACTGCCGTAGGTTGGGATAGCCTTTTAAATCCCCATCCATTAGTGATGATGGCTCTACGATCTATGAAGGATTGTCCAAAGTACACCATGAGTAAAGCCGTATTATCGGGGGAAGTCTACTGGAGGTGTGCGGGTGGACAAAAGGGTGGGTTTGCAGTCGCGGAGAAGGCGGTGTGGGCTTGGATCTTTATACCTGGCCTCACACCAAAGGAAGTGTGAACGGGGGCAAGTCCTGCGGATGGCAAAAAGGGTGAGATCTCTTGTGGGAAAAGTAACGCACCTCTGCAGAGTGTATCAAATTGTGGCTGTCACTCCTTGTTCGGGAAGGGAGCTGCGAACGCGGCAGGAAAGGAACTCCACGAAGTTCTAGTCAACTCTGTGAAGACCGACGGGCATAGTTTTCATAATAAAAGCAACCTTTTGAAGAAATGATTGCGAAACATGCATTGACCGGCGATTTCTCGATCAATGGTCGTAGCTAGTGCATCAAACACCTTTTTATTCTTTTAGAACTTGCTGAGTACCTCTGTACTCACTTTCTTCCGACACCCTTGCTAGGCTGTGATCCGGAAGTGGAGGCCATCAACGATGGAGCACCGAGAGGAAGCTACGAGCTGGTCTGCGAAGAACCTGATCTTACCGGCGGAGTGGAAGGCGTAGACTATGGGATAGTCTACGGACCGGACGACACGGAGGTGGAGGAGTAGTGACATACCCTAGCATCATAGAGCCGAGCAACGTAGAACTTACCTAAATAAGTTGTTGAGCTCTCTTTTATATTGTTATGAGTTGTAATCGTACTTAAGTAGTATCTTAGGGTGTTCTCATAGGACCTGTGAGAATACCAACTTGTTAAGACAATGTTTGTAATAAAGTATGGAGTGTTATGACCTGCAATGTTTCTGTTGTACCACTCTGAGGGATATGGCAAATTGTGAAGAAGTCCCTTCGCAAAGATCATATCAACGACTTGTATACTACAACATGCAGTGGTATGCTGGGTCACCGCAAGTATCTATCCAAAGTGGGCAACATTTGTGAAGACTATCTCAAGCCATGTCCTCCCGAAGGAGGTGGAGTTTGTCAAGGAACAAGAAGGTTGCCGAAAGGACGTCGAGCGTGCATTTGGTGTCCTCTAGCAGAGATTCGCTATAGTCCGGTTCCCCGTTTTGACTTGGTCCAAAGATCAGATGTGGGAGGTGATGAACTGTTGTGTGTGCTTACACAACATGATTATCGAGAATGAGCGAAAGTAGCAAACAAGTTGCACCATATGACAAAGAGGGTCCTCTTGCATAGTGGGCTGCATTCATCGCTATGCGTCAGGAGATATGATACTCCACAATGCATTAACAGTACGCAGGATGATCTGGTGGAGCACATATGGAGGCTTCGAGGCAACACCAACTAGTTTCCATTTGATTTGTTTGAAAACTTGTCAAATTATTTGATTGTTTTGTTGAACTGCAACGTTTATTTGTAAAAATAAGCCAAATGTTGGCAAAAAATTAAATTAGCTGAACTGTAAAACGTTTATTTGTGTAAAACTCCAATCACCGGGCGTCTACCTGGGGAGATGGCTGGAACTTCGGCGCTCCCCACGCAAAACTTTTGTCCAATCTAGCACTATTTAGCGCCGGATTTGGCCGTGGGGAGCGCCAACGGCTGGAGTTGCTCTAACCTTCGTGTGATGGAAGGAGTAGAATTGCACGGTTTCTGCCAAATGTGTCAAGAAATGATATGGATTTACTGAACTCTTTTCATCCCCTCCTCTCTATCAACATAGCACCTCTAGAGTCGCATCCACTCTGATGGCTCCCCACTCCCCTCCTCCGGTAGGCTCGCCGGCCATAGTGACTAGGAGAGGGGAGTGCTAGTCGTAGGTCTAGGGTTTGGCCTTTTTGCCAGTTTCGTGATATGGCGTACAGGTTGTCATGAGAAAAGCTCGTGAGCACCTGCATGCATACGATGTAGGTGCGGAGGTGGCTTGCAAAGCTCTGGTTTGCTGAGATGGCAAGCATCAACTCATCTTTTGCCTCTACAACAAAGCTCTAACACCAAGCTCGGATTCGTCGGTATCCGAGGCCCCCTCTGCTCTCTTCATGTGCTCGTGGTGATAGGGTGGAGGAAGCAATGGGTTCCGGCATGGTGGTCGAGTGCAAGCTGCGGCGTGCACTCTTGAATCTACGAAGTCAATCGGAGGTCATCAACACTAGCATCTTTGCGCCGGAGCTATCCATGTCGACTAGAGTCACTCCCTGCTTGGATGCATCGATCTTCCGCGACGTTTCTTTCAGCTACGGGGTATCTTCATCGACTTCAGCGTAGGATGTACGACCGCTATCACCCCAAGTAGTTTGTTCCCTGACGGCGACATGGGAACCTAGGCCTAGAGGTCGCCCAAATGGGGTGGAGAGGACCCGAGAAACCTAATCATGTTTTGTGTGTTTTCCACAATAAAAACATATCAATAATGTCACCTCAATGGTACAACTTGACCTTTTTATGAAAATCTTCTATAATTATATGATTAAGACTTTTGAATATCCCTCGCTTAATACACCGGAAAATCCTTTTCAATTGTTGTCATCGCCGTATTTAAAAGCAACGCCAAATCAGAGGTGATAATATCGTCGAAAGGTATGTTTTACATATCAAGGAATCTCTAAATTATCCAATTCTCCACATAGTATATTGTAAGATCCATGATAAATCTAAAGGTATGATTGTTGCACCCCCATGGGGCTCTCACAGCGATTTCAGCTTCGTGGCCGTTGGATCTTGCTAGCTGGGTTCACTTAGTCGATCTCGTCCATTCATTCCGGGCCAGACCTTCCTAGATGAAGCCATGTAACAGCCAATTTCTACCCGCCTCCTTCTGTATTTGGGACCCGCAGCTCGTCCGGTCCACTCGTCAGTCGCTTGGGTGGGTTTCCAGTTAGTTACGTGTGGCTGCGGGCGTAAGGGGTTGGCTGCCCACCCAATCCCCACTCACACGTTTCTCTCTCCCCCAATCCCCACTCACGGTTCCTCTTCCCCAATCCCCATGGTTCTTCTCCCAATTCCTCAACCCTAGGCCAATCCCGACCCCGCTCGCCGCCGCCTCCCGCCCTCTCTCGTTCCTCGGCTCCAATGGAGCGAAGCCGGCGACGCGACGCCTCCTCCCCTTTCCACGGTTCCCGAGCGGGCGCGCACGCGAGCGTGCAAGGGCATGCGGGCGGGCTGGTGACCAAGGCGAGGCCGGCGAGTGACGGTGGTGAGGGGCCCGTGCGCGGCGGGCTGCTGCCGTGCTCCGCCTCTCCATCCCCCATCGAGGCGGAGGACGACATGGCATCTCGCGCGCCTCTCCTCCCTCACGGCGCCGCTGATCCCTGCTCCGGCTCCTCCCCTGGCGCGGGCGACCTCCGGCAGGCGCCGCCGGCGCGGGCAAGGGGCGGCGCGACCGGTCCTTGTAGGGGCGGCGTGGGAGGCAGCGAGGGCGACCTCCGCGAGGCCATCGAGCGCGCGGGAGGGCGTCGACGTGCTCTCTCGCGCTCCCGAGCACCTCCGAGCTCGTCGTGCAAGAGGGGCTGCCGGAGCTCCGCCCTCGACGGCGATGGCGGACAGCGACGGCGATGGAGCCGGCCTGCGAAGGCGCGCGGGGCGCCGGCAGCGCTCGACGTACCGCCTTCCGCGTCGAGCTTCACCTTGATCTTGCGCCGTCATCCTCACCGGGAGCAGCGCCGCCTCCGCTTCGCGCGGCCAACCTTCAAACCCATCCCTTTCACCCTCTCCCCGCCAAGGTCATACTCGACCAACACAAGCCAGGTAAGGGCACTCGTAGCCTCCTGTGTAATTTTTCTCGCCGTTGATTTGTCTCCTCCCCTCTCCCATCCACTCCCCATAATTTCTCAGATTTGCTTGTGTAGATGTTTTGTATCTATGCATATAAGGTATTTGAGTAAAATCCAAGCACCTGCAGTGTCGGATTGGTTCTTTTTATGCCATATTGTATACTTGTGAGAGATTATCACTCGTCATCATGGCCCCAGCTTCTACAAACAGGAGCTCCTCGACGCCTCTCTTAGTCTTTGATACCATGTCTCGACATGACTTTTGCATATGCAGGTTACATACTCTCGTGATAAGTTTTTAGCTCCATTCTTTCTCACATGTCATGAATCCAGATTGGTTATTTGGCTGTTTTTTTGTGCATGATTTTTGTTCAGAAGTTCCTAATTGTTTGATCCAAGTGGACCTTCTCCATTTGTATTTGAGAGCTTCATTCTTCTCTGAAATTTGTTGCAAGTATCATTTACATCATGTCCCATACAGTTTTGTTGTACCGCTTAATGTGTTGGAAAGTTTGGCTCGTGAAATATATTTAGTAGTCATATTTTACTGTGCACTGGATGAATCTCTCTCCTTTGAAGATGGCTATGAAGAAAAGAACTAATCAGTTGTAGGATGGTTACATTACCACATGGGAGAGAATATGTTTGTTGTTGTGATGTGCGCAAGTCCAGCGTTAATTTATGATTATGGTGAGTTCCATCTTTTCAATGCTTGTCATCTCTGAAATTACATACAATTTGTTCCCTAATACGAGTAATACTTGTACAAATTTAGAAAGCGGCTGACATATGATTTCTTCCCGGGTGTTTACATAAGATTATCCATGCAACTTTGAGGATTGTTTACCTTTTGCGGACCAATTTATATTTGTTAAAATTTTAGATCTAATTTTATTGTTAATTCTCTCTGCTATATGGCAGGTATACATGCATGATCTATTTAGAAAAATGGTTATTTGCTTGGCCACCGAGGCCATGCTGTCTGCTTGCGCTCTATCTTGGTGATATTTAATTTTGTTAAAGTATGATAATTTTTCCCTCTTGGTGGATATTTAATTTTGTTCGGGTCATTTGATTACGAGAGACTTATTTATTATTGTAAAGGATTTTCCCAGAAATTTGCCCTCCAAAGTGATAATTTGCCTTGAATGTAATTAAATATTGTTCACCATCTAATATGTTTTGTATCGGATATGGCGGATACACATCCGCACAGGAGATAAATGATAGCCTTATGGATTACCCCCTATGAATGTATGCTCTAACTCCAATCAATGATCTGCCAAGGCCTTCGACCTGTCGACATGTACTTATATGGTTTCGAAATATAATGTCTATACCGACCTATTCTTTATATTTACGCCGATGTTTGCATCAAGGCCTTCCGACAAAGATTGAACTTATATTTCTGAAGTTTATATTACGAGTATGGTCGGTATAGACAGTAGATGAGAGCATGCACATCTATATGAAAGTTTCAGTTTGGTCAATAGCATGAATTACAATCCGGTAATTCAATCATTAAGATTCGTGAATCATGGTTGTTATTTTGTACAAGTTTTGCATTCTCCAATTTATGGGGATCCCCTTTGAGAAACTTCTTTGCCCTATTTTATTTTTCGGGTGCATAAAAAGAATTACAATGAATGGTTATTCAGATATGACCCTTCAAAGCTATTGATATTCGTATAGGTAAATGGGCGACCTAATTATAATTTTACTTATATGTTATTATTTCTTCACTTACGAGCTTTATGAGCTCTTCCTATCTATATGCTAGCTTATCTGTATCACAGCTTTGTTACTAGAGCAATTTCTGACCTGTTTGTATAGTTTATATAAGTAGCTCACGCCTTAGTTTGAATTTTGATTGAGAATAAGTTGGCATATAATGTATTTGGGGTTAGTTGCGCCTCTCTACCGCTCGCTGCTCCCCAACCTCGTTGTCCCCCTTGATCTGCAGAGACAAATAGCACATCTCTTTCACCATTCCCCTCATCTCTCGATTATTTTCAGCACCTGATTTACCTGGTTGTTACCTAGATATGGTTATTGGTTGCCAAAATCATTGATTGTTTGTGTTCTAGATCATACATAAATGTGGGCTCTATCAGCTGGATAATACTGAACCGATGGATCTTCCATTTCTCTATCGTTTTAGGTACGTTGTTTAAGTACGTAAAGTGTTTTAAGTACGGAAAGTGGTTGGTATTTGTTTCCTATTTTGGTACAAGAAAAATCTTCTAACTAATTCTCCGTACAATCTTGCATGTTGTGTATTACATTTCAAGCATATATAATGTCAATGATATACTATGTTTTCGGGACACCATATTTCTTTGTATGCCATGCTCAAAGGCATATATTATTTCTCCGACTTGGTTTCGACATGGTGGAAGCAAAGTCAAGCTAGATATGCATGTGTCGACGAGGTGACAAGCTATCTCTTGGTTTAATGCAAATATATTTTCTCCTTTCCCCCTACTATAACCGACTCAAAAAATACATTCAGTCGCCGTTGTTAAACCGAGACACCTCATGCAATTTATCGGGAGGATGAACTATTGCCTAAATTATCTCGAGACCAACTTAAGTACAGGGAATGATCCAAGTTTCCGTTGCACACGTAATTGAAAATCTATCATGGAATTACCGGAACCGACCATGGGTCTTTCTTCCTATTTTCCAACTCCATTGGCTTGCTTATTTCTTTGCCTTCGCCTTACACTTCTTTCTTAGTTTGGCTCTATCTAGCTACTAGCCAATGCACCGATTTAGGTTGTTTGTTCTCGCAATGTTTTTCTCTTCTTCTATTTACTTTTTACCTGCATTTCTTTTGTAATTTGAATCTTTCTCGGTGGCTTATGCGTAGGTTTAGGTTAGTCACTCTAATATGTCGATTCTCCGCATTCTCCAGGATGCAATTTCTACCGGTGTTCATGCCTATTGGAACCGACCGAAAATATTATGCTTGCAGAAACCTAGGAAAGTGGCAATGCAAGCAATCTGAGTGAAAGAATTCATACCTCGAGGGTCTCAGAGGAATGTTGTTGTGCGCATATCCCAGATCCGGGAGAACATGGATCAAGAACAAAATGTCTCTGAACTAGGGTTCATTATTGTGGAGCAAACCGGTACCTTCGAACATTGAGATACTCGATCCCTCCATCATTACCTACACATGAGGTCCATGAGTTAGCAACTTAGCATGGCCTTATCATCAAATTATTTATTCATACTAACTCATCCTTTAGATAACGAAAACTATAACAAGCATATATCATCAAAGCTCCTTTATATATCATCGAAAACATGGATGAAGTGCAAATTTTTCAACATGGACAATTTACTCTAGATACTTGGATATGAATGGTACAAGTAAAGGTACATCTCATTTAATTAAATAGTGGATGAGCAAACTATTTGTTTTCATATGTGGTAGGATGTCTCGTTAGTTCATATTGGAAAGATGTATATAAAGGTTGAGTGTTCTACTCCGCACTTCATAAGCTAATCAAAGGATGCATACTTATCTTTGGAATGCTAGCTTAATAGTTAGTGTCTTTATGCGACCAGTGTATTAGTATGTCCTGAAAGAAGAGCAGAAACCACTCTTATTTATGATTTTATTGTTTTTACTCTGTAATGTCTTGCTTGGTTTGCGAAGTAACAAAATTCTTTATGGTTAAAAAAAGAATTCATCAACTCTCGTTTTTCCACACCTCGGTCCGCTTCATATGAATACGGATAAATGGGATACACACAGTTTTGGATATTTAGTTTCTCCATTTTGTTGTTTGCTAAATTCTGGGTTGTGATTTTGTTGTCCAATAAAGCGTATACTGATGCATGAAATACTTATGCTCCAGACCAGGGTTCTTGCACATCAGTAAGCACTAAGAATTATTCATCTTGTTCTCTTCGAAGAAAAAATACCTACTTATTTCGTGTACCTGCGTATTACCTGCTTATATATGTGCTAAAATTACAATGGATTTTGTCGGCCATTGCTGAGTGTAGTAGAGTTCTCTACATTCTCTAAGTATACTTGTTCGTTGACTGTTTATCGTCGATTCTCTAAGATGAATGGACATCCCCAAAATGGCCATGAGATTTTGTCTAATCGGGTGGATGGAACAAGCTGGATGTATTTCATAAGTATGGAGGGAAGAGTAATAGCTTCTTTCAACAAGTTTGCCTAGAATGCAAAGATAAAGTTAGATCCCATGTGGATGACGAGGCTCTAAGCTACTCCTGTTTCCACCTGGTAACTTATCTTTTATCGAACAACTATTATGGTTCCTGCATTGGATGTTTATCTATTATTTATCATAAGCATTCCATTAGTTTACTTACGGGATTGTATTTCCTTCTATATTTATACTTGTTTTTCATGTGTCGTGCAATGATAGGTTGAGAAGCCAACCTTACAATTTTATGGTCTTCTAAAGGGGTTTTTGGGCACTTGTTTATGTCAGCGAGAGGCTGTTCACATATTCGGACTACGCAACTTTGGAGAAGAGATGAATGGTACTTATCCGGTATATTTTTTTCAGTTCTGAAAGAAGAAACTATCCGACATGATTTATTTGCAGACTCGTGCATGTCACTTGAAGCATTGGTTTATCTATAGGCATCTCCACCGCGTTAATCAAGAGAGGTTTGAACTGTAGGTATGCGTTTTACGTTGTTTTCTTACCAGACTCATGGTGTGCAAGCTAGGTATCAAGTCCTTGTAGTTCCACACTTCTGCTTGACAGCCAAGACCCAAAGATAGTCCAAAATTTCTTAACAAACCAATGGATCAGCTATCACTCATGGTCAACATTGTATGTTATGTTCAAATCAACATGACCAATTATGCACAAAAAGAAGTAAGAATAGAAGCTGTCAGCTAGAGCTGCAACACAAGAAACAAAGGGGAAATACCTGATTAGTTTCACATGTTAATTACATTGTTTTAGGCTACACTCGAAGTTGCAAATACTATTAGTTTGTTGACTTAGACTTTGATTTAGCAAAAGTGGTGTCGGATAATTAATAATACCTTGTCATGGAAGCCATAATTATTTGGCAAATGATTCTGCATATAATTTTTTTGTTTTCCTATGTGAATCGCTGGTTTTAGTGCCATCCAAATGTCAACTATCATTGTTTACCTATATTTGGAGCTATACAGTTTTTATATGTTTTAGTGTCCTTTAAATTGTAGCATCGTGTTCTTCTAATGCCGCCTGAGTTATTCAAATTTGTTGAACATTACTGTTGTGCTATTATATTGATTAGTCCGCTTACGGATATATCATGCAAGTGAAGATATGGCTGATGACCTAGCTAGAATGTTGGCGTTCTCGGCCTGCTGACACTGTCAGGAACTGAGGAATATGGCCTGAGAAATCAGAAATGGATAAACATATATGCCACAACGTATGGCAATGCTGGTCACACAGGGCGTCCTTGACTATGCAAGTTCAAATATTCATTTTTTGCTACTACCGAGTTGTCTCCTACCGCTTCATACAATAAATCAGAGAGGATGTTGATGCTGGATATAAGTGAGTCACTATTGTTTATCACAAGTCACCAGATCTATATGTATAATATCCCCACTCTGTAATAAAGTATGGGATGCTTTTCCATTTACTGCAAATTGACCTTGTGATATCACAAGGTTGAAACGTTGTCGACTGACTAATATTCAAGCAGAGGGTTTCGCAGACAATGAATCACTTGGTACATCTTTTCTCGGAACATTGTTGTACTATTTTCATGTTTGAACAGACTGTTCTTGACACCGCAAGTGTAAGCAGTTTTTTAAATTTCATCTTTGTTCGTTTAAAGAAGCAGATTGGTTTCATAAAAAATAAGAGTGAGCTGGTTTGCATTGATACATATGATTGTTGATTTCGTTTTATCTTCCGGGTTCTAACGTCGTGGAATTTTGAGCATATTTTCGTGAAAACTTGGTTCATTATGTTATGCATCTACTATGCGGATACTTGTGTCTTGCGGAAGTTTCGGAGAAAAAACATACTTTTATGTCTGATCGTAGCTTGAGACGCATCTATAACATGTGACATCAATGGAAAGAACAAGCTCGTACTCGTAGTGTTGCTGCTGTAGCCAAGAAATCTCTCGTATTCATTAAATGTAGTGCTTTCTTTAGGAGCAACATCTGAAATCCGTGTACCCGAGTGTGTAGCCTGTAACTTCAGATCACAAGTTAATGGTTACACATCTGAAGGTTTCCTGGAAATGCTTAACTGCCAAACAGGGCTGTAATTAATGCATAAGTCTAAATAGTGTACAAATTCATGATACACTAATAGGGGATCAGTGGTCGGTAATACAAATACATGATCAGTGTGTGAATTAGAGTATAACCTTATTGGTGAGCATGTAAAGACCAACAACAGCAATATAAAATGTGGAACGGAAGTTGCGTTTCATGTTCAGGTAAAGACATGACCTGGCAAAATCAGGATACTACGAATAGAGAAAGCTTTGCTCATCTGCATCAACAAACCGATTTATCAAATCAGTGAAAAAAATTATGAAATATATAACAAAACTGAAAGGTCTAGAAAGCCTTGCAAGGACCGAACAGACTGCTCTTCCTCCAGAGTCTAACCAAACCGACTGACGACAGTTTAATCTCTAGACTCGAGATGCGCCAGAAAGAACTATCAGCACTCACCCGGTGGTCTCAGAGGAGGCGGAAGCGGCGGCCAGGCAGAGCGGCATCCTCTTGGAGGCTTGGGAAGGGATCATGGCGACGGGGAGGAGGACGGCTGGGCGGATCTGCCGGCCCCGGCACGAACTAGGCGCGGTTGTGGACGGGGCCGACGCTTGCAGCCACCGGCAGCAGGGGACTTGAACGGGTGACCGTGATAGAAGCGGAGCAGGCCCGAGACACCACCATTGGTGCAGCAGCGTTGGAAGCTTTGGATGGGAGGAACGATGCAAACCCACCATTAGAGCAGCTACCTCCGCCCCGAAGCACCCTCACGAGGCCGCACGGCGGCGCAATTCCATGGCGGCCTCGGGAAATCGGCGCAATGCCGCTTCTCCCCGCATATTGCTCCCCTTTCGCTATCTTGCCGACGAGGCCAGTGCCTTGAACATGGCGACACGAGTTCTAGAGAACGACGAAAAACACATCGCCAAGGAGATGGGAAGCATTGTCGGTTAGCTAGAGAAAAAGAGGGGATTCCCTTCCCGGTATTTGTCGACAAGCTGCAACACTTTAGTTCCTTTTCTACGGCTAGCTCTTTTCCGATTCTCTCGGTGCTCGAACGCAAGAAGAAGTGAATAGTGACCAAGCAAAAAAAGAGGAGAACAACGTATAGACTATTTTATTCAGCCTGCCCCATCAATATGGCCTACCAACGAGAGAAGAAGGCCCAATATTATTACTATAGCTAGGCCACTTTATTATAGATAAAGAATAAAACTGGCCTCCTCCTGTTTCTTTTTTCTTCAATTAGTTATTTTTAATATAAACATTCAGCATCCACCAGGCCGACTCACACTTTATTACATGCATGTTGCTTTTTTTTAGAAACACACTTCAGACATAGATGCTCACATACATGCACATACACTCACCCCTATGAATGCACACACATCCTACCTCTATGAGGATTGAATCTTGAAATTGACGAAGTCACCACATGCATCTCGCTGTCGACGGGAACGTCGCCTCCCACTGAATGAATATTTCCGCCTTATGAGACACACAGATGTCAAACCGGGGTTTGAATTCTGGTGGGCTGGGGGTACAACCACCGTTCTAACCACCCAACCTCAGGTTGGTTCTCTACATGCATGTTGCTTTTGGCATTCTTTTGTGCTCAATTGTCCGTGTACTTCCTTCCATTGAGTTCCATACGACAAAGTTGTTCTTCACTTATAGCTTACATTCACTAGATTCTCATGCACGATTAATATAACGATTTCTGAATCGTTTTTTCGGTGCGGAAGTTAGGAAACATGCGCCAAGGTTGCTAGAAGAAGAACACTATAGAGAAAGAATCTTACTAGAGGCGGGTTTCTTGTTGTGAGGTGCCAGGGATGAGACCGCATTGACCCAATTTGGAACAAATTCCTTATTAACTTGAAGACTTGAGTTTCGAGGCTTAAACATTCTGGAAAGCATTTGGAGAAAACAAGAAAGAATTACTTCTCTCAGATCAAGAGCCAACGTAGATAATCGTGATTTTATTGTACCGAACATGAGTTAATCTTCTACTCTTACCATTTTTTATCTTTTATTTTTCGCACATTTAATTGTTGGTTAATTTATCTTCTCATTTGCAACCGTGTTAACATTTGGAGGTGCAAGTATCTATTAGAACTACATTTTGTAAGTGTCGTGGCCTCTAAAGACCATGCTGCAATAATCTTATGCAGATGTTGCTTTTGTTGTTCTTTCCTTACTTCTATTGCTCTTGAAAAGAACCATCCTGTGTTAGTTAATGTAATATATTCCTAAATTCCTCCGATTGTATAGAACCGTTTGCTGCTTCGTTCGTAACTTCATGTGTTTTATCCTAATTTCAACCTATTAATTTTGTTTTGTAAAACCTAAAAAAAAGTTCTATATTTGCACACCTTATTTTCATCGTTGTTAAACTAACTGTAAATCAGCGTGAATTTTACGGGGTCGTGCGCCAAGGCGCACATCTAAATCTAGTATAAGTTAAACAAGCAATTTAATTCATATTGAACCTACAAAATGAGTCTACGCTTTTGGTACCTAGTCCAATTTTTTCGGTTCGAAGCCAGTTTTCGCGGTGTTCACTAAAATATCATATAACTTTTCTCGTACGGAGTCCGTTTTCGATGCACGCCCACTCAAATTGTTCGGAAAAAACACGCGCATATGAATGCATTCACAAAAAATCAGTGGCGGACTCAGGATAAAAATTGATGGTGGGCACACCTCTAATTTGTTTTAATGCACTCCCCAATCGTGATAAAATTTTGTAAAATAAATAATATATAAGACCTTGCATACGGATGTTGGGGTGATGGTTGATGTGGTGTTCCATCCTCGGCGTCAGTCTCACTCTCGGTATTGGATTGGATCGAAGATGCGGAATCACGACACACTAACAAAAGCATCTACATATGGACGGTGGAAGTGACATATTTCGGGGTGCGGGGTAGTTCAATTTAACAGCTTTACACATTGTAAACACTTGGCTAAAGGTGTTCATAGAAACTTGACTCGATCGGTTGGCTTTGTTGACGACACGGGGTCCATAGAGACACACGCTAGCAGGCCAAATTTTATCCCTTGTGAAACGCAAGGACAGCATTCTTTTGTACTACGACGATCCTCTACTTTGTCTTCTCCATCCATGGGCGGTGGTTCACCAACCAAGCCGTGTATGCGCGGTCAAAAGCGGCGCCACGCATGCAGCCCGGCGTTGGGCTTGGGCGGCGACGCCGTGACGTGACGACTGACGACGTCCTTTCTGCCTCTTCTGGTTCAAGACATAGTGCACTCGCGGTGGATGTAGGTGCGCGTGGTTATCCGCGCCGGGAAACGGCCGAAAGGATGGGCAGAAGCTGACGAGTGTTTCTTCTCGTTTTGGACGAAGCATACACGTCTTGCTTCTGCCGTCTCTTTCCCGTGTTTGGGTAGCTGCCGCGGCTACGTCTGCCACCCGTCCGCGTCGTTTTCGGTGCGTGCTCGCGGGGCAACACGACGGCGTGGGGGTGATACTGATCCCGCCGAGCTCCAGATTTTGTTTGCTCCCAGTTTCGGTTCAGTGAACATGGACGTTGAACGAAAACGCTTAGTGCATTCTTTTATTTCTACTAGATCGGGGGTAAATGGTTACGAAATTGGATATATCCATCTTGTGGTTCTTCTCATCTATCTACATTTTTTTTAACAAATGAGTCGCCTGACGTAGAGTACGAGTTGACGTAGCATCAATGTAGTACAGCAGAAGCAGTGCTGAAACACTTTTCTTCAGAGGGAGGCGACCTATACTAGACCGTAGTTATGGGCTCGCTTGGCGGTGGTAGTACGGCCTGTAGCTGTGATGAGCATGCATGTGGATGCACGTTGGTTCAGGCATTGGATGCGGAAACCGACCTCGACGTCGCACGTTCTGTACTATGCTCTCGCATTGATCTGGGCGGCCGGCCGGCGCGCGTGTTGCTCGTTACGTTCACGGTTGATCCAATCCGTACCAACGCGAGCGCCGAGAGGACGGCCGATAATACTAGTGTACATCGATCCCGATCGCCTACAGAAGACGAGAAGAATTGAAGCGGTCGTGGTCGTACGTCTTTGATAGCTACCGGGTGAAAAAGTATATGCGTGCAGCGTTACCCTAAACCGGCCGCCAGGTGTGAATTTATATTAGACAGATTACATGATGCCTTGTCCTACAAGGACTTGTACAGATTACAGGAGATCGTATACAACTCAACTACAACAAATATATATACCGTTTAACACTCCCCCTCAATCATAACTTATCCAAGTTAAGATTGCGCTTAAAAGCCTCCAATTGTCTTGTAGAGAGTGACTTGGTAAAGCCGTCTGCTAGTTGATCTCCTGAAGGTATAAATCGTATGTCCAAAAGTTTCCGAGCTACTCTCTCACGAACAAAGTGATAGTCCACCTCTATATGCTTTGTCCTTGCATGAAACACAGGATTAGCACATAAATATGTAGCTCCAATATTATCACACCATAAACACGCAGCTCTTGGCTGCGGCACTCCAAGCTCCTTCAATAGGATTTGTATCCAAATTACTTCAGCGATGGCATTTGCTAGAGCCTTATACTCAGCCTCTGTACTCGGAGCGAGAAACTGTTGCATGTTTCCTTGCACTCCATGAGATCAAATTAGACCCAAAAAACACAGCAAAGCCACCAGTAGACCTCCTGTCATCAGGGCATCCAGCCCAATCAGCATCAGAAAAAGCACTGACAAGTATAGAGGAAGATTTGCTTAACCTCAAGCCTAACGAGACTGTTCCTTGTAGATACCGCAATATCCTCTTAACTGCTGTCCAGTGAACAGTAGTAGGTGCATGTAAAACCGACGAGACCTTGTTGACTGAATACGAAATATCGGGACGGGTCAAAGTAATATACTCGAAGAGCACCTACTATACTTCTGTAGCGAGTAGAGTCATCACTACTCAGCAACTCTCCATCTACCAAGGACAGCTTCTCTGAGGTTGACAAAGGAGTATCAACAGGCTTACAACCAGTCATATTTACTCTAGCAATCAACTCCTTAGCATACTTCTCTTGAGAAAGAATTATTCCATCCGATACCTTCTTAACTTCTATACCCAAAAAGAAGTGCAGCTCCCCTAAATCTTTCAATGCAAAAGTCATGCCAAGATCATGAAGTAGAGCATCAACAGCTGAATCTGAGGAACTTACTACAACAATGTCATCAACATACACCAGCATATAAATAGTTACTCCCCCTTTGTTGTAGAAAAACAACGAAGTATCAGCCTTAGATGCGGAAAAACCAAGATCCCGAAGCTTAGAACCGAGACGAGCATACCACGCACGAGGAGCTTGTTTGAGACCATAAAGAGCTTTATCAAGCTTGCGGATGTGTCCCTTTCGAGAAGGATCAAAATAACCAGGAGGTTGCCGCATATACACCTCTTCTTCCAGAACACCATGCAAGAACGCGTTCTTCACATCAAGTTGCCTGAGCTTCCAATTCCGAGACACTGCCAATGACAGAATTAATCTGATAGTAGCAGACTTGACCACAGGACTAAATGTGTCCTCATAGTCTATCCCATATTGCTGTTTAAATCCCTTAGCAACAAGCCTGGCTTTGTAGCGATCAACAGTACCATCAGCCTTACGCTTCACCTTATAGACCCACTTACAGTCAATAATATTGCGCCCACGATCAGCAGGAACAAGATGCCAGGTATGATTGCGAGCGAGAGCGAAAAACTCTTCGTCCATGGCAGCCTTCCAACGAGGATCATCCAAAGCTTCCTGGAGATTTGAAGGCTCACCAGTGCTACAAAAATTAGCAAAGCGAATTCTGTCATACCGAATACGCCCATCTGTGATGATCTTGGGTTGAACAATACCCTGTTGAAGTCGTGTACGCGGGCGATTTTCCACAGACTGATTCACAACAGGTACCAATGCAGAAGATCCAGAACGATCAGACGCAGCCGAATCCGTCACAGAAGACGCCTCAGCCACAGAAGATCCAGGGCCAAGCGAAGATTCGCCTGCAGCGACAGACGATGTTGTCGCGGACCCAGGCTGTCGCGAGGGAGTGGAGGGCGACGCGCCACGCGCCGCGCCAGGAGAGGAGGAGCGCAAATCTCGGCCGCCTGAAGGACCTGCACCTGTCTCTGCCTGCGGTGCACGATCCGAGGTAGATCGCATGGACGATCCCGAGACAGATTCGTCCGATCTGTCCCCTGTATTCCCGCCCAGATCACTAGGGTCCAAAAAATCATCTGTTTCCTGCATAAATGACTCAGCAGCTGGATAATTAGCAGGATTAGCATCATCATTAGCCAAAATATCAATATCCCCAAACATAGGACGAATATGAGATGGCAGAACACTAATTTCGGAGCGCAATTGAGCACCAGCATTTGGATTTAGAGTGGAGAAGGGAAACACCGACTCATCAAACACAACATCACGGGAGATATAGATACGACCGATGGAGATGTCAAGGCAACGATAGCCTTTATGCCGACCACTATAGCCAAGAAACGCACATTGCTTAGAACGGAATTGCAATTTGCGAGAATTATAGGGCCGAAGATTGGGCCAACAAGCACACCCGAAAATTCGTAGAAAGGAATAGTCACCCTTATTCTTGAACAAGCGCTCAACGGGAGTTTGATGTCCAATGACTTTACTAGGAAGGCGATTTATCGAAACACCGCCGTTTGGAAGGCCTCATCCCAGTATTTGAGAGGCATAGAAGCATGGGCTAGAAGGGATAGACCAACCTCAACAATATGCCGATGCTTTCGCTCGGCGAGATCCATTCTGCCGATGCGCATGAGGACATGAAACATGGTGCGAGATGCCAACCCGCGAAAAAAGGAATTGAGTTTTTGATACTCTCCTCCCCAATCAGTTTGAACAGCTAGAATTTTGCGATCAAACAAGCGTTCAACATGATTTTGGAAGTCATGGAAACGCTGAAACACATCAGATTTGTTTTTAAGCATATATATCCAAGTAAACTTGCTAAAATCATCAATAAAACTGACATAATATTTATTTCTTCCAACAGAGGCACTGGCAGGACCCCATACATCAGAAAACACAAGTTCTAAGGGAGCAAACGACTCACTAGACGACTTTGGATAAGGTAATTGATGGCTCTTGGCCTTTTGACAAGCGTCACAAACTGACTCTTTATTTGATGCACTAAAGGGAATATCATTATCTCTAAGAATTTGCTGAACAATCGGTAAAGAAGGATGTCCTAGACGCCTATGCCAGTGTGATGACGACTGAACACCAAGGGCTTGTTTTCTTGACGACCAGGAAGAAGCCGGCAGAGGATAGAGGCCACCCACGCTCCTACCTTGAAGGAGAATTTTCTTTGTGTCCTGATCCTTGATAGAGAAAAAATCAGGCCAATGTTCAATAAAAGCATGATTATCAGATGCAAGTTTATGGGTGGAAAGGAGGCTTTTAGTGGCAGCAGGAACATGAAGAATGTTTTTGAGCTGAAAACTATGATTGGGGGTACGATATAAAGTTTGGCCAATGTGATGTATATCCATACCTTTACCATTCGGACCATGGATTTGTTCTTGGCCATTATAGCGCTCTCTGGTGGTCAGCTTATCCAACTCTCCAGTAATATGATCAGTAGCGCCAGAGTCAATGTACCACGTCGGATCAGCTCCATGAGTCCCTGTTGCTGAATTCGCCGACCTCTCAGGGCCTTGGTAGCCTTTATTAAACCTCTTCCAGCATCGATACGCAGGGTGCCCCTCCTTGTCACAGATCTGACACGTTACAGAGGGTCCCTGGCGGTCATTAGAGCGGCTTCCACCTTGGCGCTGCTGGTAGCCACCTTGATAGCCACCGCCACCATAGTTGCCTCCACCGCCTTGGCCATTGTAGCCATAGTTATGGTTGCCGCCATTGTACTGTCCGCGACCACCAAGGTTTCCTCGTCCTCCACCAGCGTTTCTTCCTCCCCTATTGCGGCCTCCATAGTTACCGCGGGATGCAGCGTTGGCAGACAGTTCACCACCATCGCTGTTACCAGGTTGCTGGTCATCAAGACGAGACTCATACGCAAGAAACTGCGAATACAAATCACCAAGACTCACAGATTGCTGAGCCCTAATCAGTGCGGTAATCGCTGCAACAAAGCCGTTGTATTGATCATCTAGACCGGCCAGAACATATGAAGCAATATCATCATCGTCCCGAGGCTTTCCGGCCGAGTCGACATCTCATCAGCCAGAGATTTGATGCGATCAAAATAAGTTGCACCAGAGGCAAAGTTCTCCCTCTTGGTCTTGTTGATCTGGGTTCGAAGATGCACAATCCGCGCCTTCGACTGCGACGAAAACATCTCCGTCAGCTTTGTCCAGACAGCCGCGGACGTAGTCAGACCGACGAGCTGTGTAAGAATCTCCCTTGTCATGTTCCGCAAGAGATAGGAAAGCACAGTTTGATCTTGAGCGATCCACCGTGCGTAATCTGGATTGAGGACCGAGATTTCCTTCCGTCCTTGTCCGTGGCCTTGATCATCTTCTCGGGTTCCTTCGCCGATCCGTCCAGGTACTCCATTAGCATAGCACCACGGATATCCAGGCAGCACCATAGAGTGCCGGATGAGGTAGTTTCCCTCGTGAGTTTCTCTGAGACAACACCGTTCAGAGAGCCGCCGGTGCCGGCCGCCGACGAGGAAGAAGACGAGAAGCTCATGGCGATTTTCAGATGCGATCTAGGAAGACTAGCTCTGATACCATGAAAAAGTATATGCGTGCAGCGTTACCCTAAACCGGGCCGCCAGGTGTGTATTTATATTAGACAGATTACATGATGCCTTGTAGGACAAGGACTTGTACAGATTACAGGAGATCGTATACAACTCAACTACAACAAATATATATACCGTTTAACACCGGGAGCTGTACTCCTCGACGTCGCGGCTGAGAAAAATCGTCGATCGGATCTCACCTCTGACGCACGCACGCATGCCCGGCCGATCGATGCCCGCGTACGTACTCATCATTGTGATCCACGGGACGAGCTAGTGCTAATCCGCCGCCCCACCGCGCGTTGCTTCACGAGACGCCAACGTTAACGTGCCGGCGATCGCGTCGGTTGCGTCACGCACGCATGCATGGCACCCGCCCGTGCCGTCGCGCTCCTCAATCGAACCCGCTCGGTTCTCCGGCCGGTGGCGGCGCAGCGATCCCCACCGCGCCGGCGGCTAATTGATCTGGCGCTGCTCGTGCTCGATCGCCGGATCCCGAAAGGAAAGGCCGAGTTCGGTCGCGCGTCAACGAGCTGGTCGGCCGGGCCAAGTCTTCCGTTCTGTCGAATAGCAAAAGGACACGTACCCTGGGAAAGAGAAGCACACGTACCAAGCGGGAAAGGATCTGGCGGCGAGAGCACGTGGGGCCGGCTGTTGCCTTCGCTCGGCCACGGACAGCGAAACGGGACGAGGGTCACTCACGGGCGCCGCGTGTCCAGACGAGAGCGTGCCTGCCCACACCGACCCGAGGCCGGTCGGCGGCACGTGCGGCCGGGATGGATAGGCAGATAGCGTCTGCGCGGCGCCGGACGCGTGGCGCTGGACGGACGCGGGCGGATGGGACGGTGGGTTCGTCCGTTTTCGCCGCCACGTTTGCGGCGGTCACTGTGAGGAGATCCGTTGTATCTACCCATGGTGGCTCGTCAGTAGCAGGGTAGGTCCACCGCCCATGCATAAACGTGTTAGAGCATCTCCAGTCGCGTCCCCCAAACCGTCCCCCAAACCGCGCCGGATTGAGCGTTTGGAGGACGTGTTTTGCTCGTGCCGCGTTTGGGGGACGTCGCTCCCAGCCCGCGTCCCCAAACGCCGGTCCCAAATGAATATTTGTGCAGGAAAATAAAGGTTTTCATTCAATTTTGATTATATATTACAAAGTTTGAATGAAAACGGCTAGATTTCATCTAAACCTAGGCTATCGACCGCCCGGCGGCGCGTTCGACGGCCCCCGCCCCGTCGTCGCCTCCCCTACGCCGCAGCTCCTCCTGCGCGCGCCTCCTCTCCTTGCGTTCGGCGGTGGCCGACGGTGCCGCTCCCGCCGATAGTCCTCCTCCGCCCCTCCACTGTCCGGGCCGGCGGGAGGAGAGCTCGATGGCGCGACGAATCTCCGCCTCTTCGCGGGCACGGGCGTCGTCCTGGAGCTTCTTCTCCGACTCGAAGGACTCGACGAGGGCGCGTTGCTGATCGGCCGTCTCGTCCGGGTGCGGGGCGTCATCGTCGGACCAGTCGAACTCGTCGTCGTCGTTGTCGTCGTCGTCCTCCACCTCGGTCTCCTCCGCCTCGGCCTCCTCCTCCATTGGCGCCTCCTCCTCCACATCTGTTGGCGCCTCCATCATCGCCGCCGCATACGCGCTCGGCCGCCGCTCAGCCTGCCCGCCCGCCTTGCGCATAGCGCGCAAGCGCCGACTTCCGGCTGCCGACGCTCTCCGCCGTCCGCCGCTTCGGAGCTCGATCGACTCACGCCGCCGGCGCTCGATCGAAGTCACGCCGTTCACGGAACAGCGCCGCCGGCTCATCGCGGCCGGCGCGGCGCTCGTCGACCCGTCGCCGCTCCATTCTCCTCACGTGCGGCGCCGGTCGCGCCTCTTGTCCCGTCCGAGGCGTCGAACGCCGCAACGGTGTCGCACTGCTGCTCTGCCCGCGTCGCTGCCGCCGCCGCCTCCTCGGCGGCGGAGGCGAGGGCGAGAACGCCGCAAGATCCGCCGCTCGCTGCGCCTCACGCCGGCCGGCGGGCCTCCTCCTCGAGTGCCTCCTCGAGTGCCGCACGCCGCAGCCGGCTCGTCACATGGAGGAGACGGCGGTGGAGGAAGTGGCCATCGCCGGGGCGGTTCGCCATTGCCACCGGTGATGGAGGAGACGGCCGTGGAGCGACGAGGGCTGTGTTTGTTGCCGGCGAGGTGTGGTGGCTACCATTGATGAGCCGGGAGACCTTTTATAGACGCCGGCGTCGGAAGAAAGCGCGGGAACGGACGAGAAGAGGCGGGAAGATCGCGCGGGAACGGGCGGTGGCGTGCGAGCCGCCGGCGACGCGTGGAGGCCGCGCGGCACCGACGAGACGTCTCGCCCGCCCTCCGTCGCCATTAAGGCAAAGATGCCGCCGTGTGTCACTGCGCGCGAATAACTTCGTCGCGAGGTAGGCGACGGTTAGGTTAAAATTAGCCGTGCCGCCGACGCGTCGGCCCCGCCACTCCCGCCTCGCTTTTCGTTGTGTCCGGCATCCCCGAGCGTCCCCGTGGGACGGGGACAGGCTCGGGGCGCCGGACACCGTATCGGGCCGCGCCGGACAAAAAAGGGCTTTGGGGACGCGGGCCGGAACGCTTTTTGTCCGGCGCGCTCCGAGTCGCGTCCCCAAACCGTCTCCCAAAGCGATTTGGGGCGCGCCGGACAAAAAGCGTTCCAGCCGCGTCCCCAAAGCCCTTTTCGTCCGGCGCGCCTCATTCGGTGTCCGGCGCCCCGAGCCCGTCCCCGTCCCACGGGGACGCACCGGGCACGCCGGACACAACGAAGCGAGGCGGGGAGTGGCGGGGCCGACCCGTCCGGCGGACAATTAATTTAAACCTAACCGTCGCCTACCTCGCGGCGGAAGTTATTGGCGCGCGGCGACGGTCGCAGTTCCCGCGAGAGGGCACGGCGACGCGTCCCGTCGCGCCCTAGCTCGCGTGCTCGGCGTTAATGAGCGCCACCGCTCCTCCGCCTCTCTCCGGCCTATAAAAAGGGCGCCTCTCATCGTCCCTCTCACACACAAACCCTAGCGCCTCTCTCCCAAACCCTAGCCGCCACCATCTCTCAACAAGACTCGACGCCATGTCTGGTAGAGGCGGAGGCGGACCTCGCGGCCGCGGCCGTGGCCGTGGTCGTGGTCGTGGCCGCGCGCGCGGCTGAACGCTCGCCGTCGCCTTCCACGCCGCCGCCTTCATCATCGTCGGAGATGGACGTGGAGCCGGACGTCCTCGTTCGAGTTCGTCCACGTCCTCAAGGGCGACCCGCGTGGCATCCGGAGGCTGCCGGACTCCTTCGCCGAGTACGTCGGCGGCGTACGCCCGCGCACGATGCATCTGCGGGAGCATTCGTGCGGCTACGCCGGTGGATCGTCAAGGCGATCTACGACGCGCGCGGCAAGATGTACTTCAACATCGGGCCGGGAGAAGTTCGCGCGCCACCACGGCCTCCAAGCCGGCTTCATCCTCGTGTTCTCCTACTTCGGCAGCGGGGACATGAGCGTCAAGGTCTTCGACGAGAGGCGCGCCTCCGGGACTACCACGTCGACGGGGACGACGACGAGCACCGACGAGGAGGACGACCGAATGAGTGTTGTTTCTTTGCAGCGAAAACGTGCACGGAGGTTTCGCGCTGTTCGCCTCATCGGTAGAACCAACAAGGGCACCATCCTCCCGCTGGATTTTCCGAGTTTAGGTGACTCAGGTGTGCCCTCGAGTGTTCTTTCTTAGCGCGAACACACGAAACCTTCGATACACGGCCTAGTTAGGTTTAGTTTCTTTGCAATATTTTATATTTGTGTCCACCATGGTTCAAACTATGTATTAGTTTGTGGAAAACCATGTTCCAAACTGTGTTTTCGTGTAAACCACGTTCCAAATTATGTATTAGTTTGTGGAAATTGAAATAAAAATGCCGGAAAAATTATTTTAAATGTTTGGGGCGGCGTTTGGGGGACGCTGGTCGGAGAGCGACGTCCCCCAAACGCGGCACGAACGAAACACGTCCCCCAAACGCTCGATCCGGCGCGGTTTGGGGGACGGTTTGGGGGACGCGACTGGAGATGCTCTTAGGCTAGCCATAGTGCTAGTACCATAGCTAGTATCATGCACATTGGTCCCACAAAAATGCTGATGTGGCAGCTAATTAAAGAGAAAAGAGGAGATTAGAGTAACATAGGTAGATCATCGTATCATAGCGCATGTCACGAGAAAAGTTAATGCCAAACAAATCTTGTGCACAAATTTGCATTGAGATTCTAAAAAGCAATAAATATAGCATGACTATGATACTACTTTATGATACTAACCACTATAGAGATAGTACCATACACAAGTATCATATGCATGATACTACTACATGATACTTACCACTATGACCAGCCTTAGTAGTTTACTCGGGAAGGGGGATCCTAGGACGAGCAGGTGCAAGTTGTGTCTTGAGAACAAACCAGAGACACGGAGCGCGGCCCACAAATTTTCCCCTGGCCATCGCCTATATTCCTCCACCACTGTCAACACAAAATCGAGTAAAAAACGAGGTAAAATAATCGTTTGCATTAAGCGGTGACTGTAATAGTTTAAATTTAGCTGTTACTTGTTTTCTCATGCCAGGACATGATACTATGTTTCGTTATCCTTGGGTAATGAAATCCAGCTATGGTCGTTTGGAAAAATAAAAAAAACCGCGCGCGACTGTGAAACGATCCATCTGATGCATTTCTGAAATTTAAACAAAAGTACAGTGACGACTCAGCATTCTAGTAAATATGCCGTCATGTTCTGAAATATAAACAAAAACAAAAAAAAAAAAAGCATTCGTTCTAGTGCCACGCCATTATCTTCTATCACCTGCATACAAGTCAGCACAACAGGACCGCGTGGCCTAATGGATAAGGCGCTCGCCTCCGGTGCGGGAGATTCTGGGTTCGAGTCCCAGCGTGGTCGCTTTTTATCGCCTCCATCATTTTTGCTACCCCTGGCCTGAGCGGGAGTATGCTATTTATACAACTGAAAACATTTCTTTACGGTGCTATCGTTGTCTTGTTCACTTTCGTTATTAATTAACGATGCTCAATCCATGTGTTGACATTTACAATGGGAACGACATTTCCGCTGCAAGGCTTTAGGAGTATAAAACTTGATACTCATAGGAGTACAGCTCGTTGCCATCGTTGTCTTGCTCTTGTTAATAATTAACAACGGCGACATATTTTTGCATGGCCGTGCTTCATTCCATGTGTTCGGATATACAACGGGAACAAATTTTTCATACCCATGGTTCAGGATTATTTTCATCACTGTTTCATAAAACTTGATGCTGACATGAGCGCTGGTACAGGCTTTACTGATTACTAGAACCATGGAACCTTAGATCCTGGTAGCACTTGCATTAATATAGTACCTAGATCAGAAGGGAGAAAGGTTACACCCACATTGCAAAGACACCTCTTGGACTTGGGTGCTGTTCCTTTACTATCCACAATTGTAAAAACAACTCAAAATATTCAGAACGTGACACCATAAAAATTTGGATCACCTCCGGAGAAAGAAAAAAAAAATCATTCGGACAAACATGCTCTGCTTAACTACCCTGTCTCAGACTAATGTAGGCCAGGGCCAGATGTTAGCAGCTCTAGGACGAAAATTGCAGTTCCATCCATAGGTGGCTTCTGATCATGCAGAATCTTCAGATGACAGCATACCATGGAACCTGTCTAAGATGTTGCAGGTATTCGATGAAGTTAACCAGGTCGCCTCAACAAAATTTGAAGTAACTCGATGATCTGAAGTCATATGCACCAGTATCATGTTCAGCCTTTACACAGATCTTTCTGGCGATCCACGAAACCCAATTGTTAGTCTTCGGCACATTCTTCTGCTTTTGAATCTCCAAGTCCATCAAACGAAAGCTTAGATCTTGAATTCCTTCACAGAAAGATATCATGGCCTGCAGAAAAGTTGAGCTTCTTCACGGAGAAGGCAATATCCTGGCCAATAGACTAGTCTTACTACCCCCTGTGAGAATCATGAATACACCTGGGATGAACAACCCAAGATACTGAAGAGCATTCTTTCTTTAATCCATTACACCGTTGGAAGGCCAAGCTAGAGTCCAAGCAGATATACCAAATGCTTCCATACCTACTAACTCAGCTGAAAAAGGAACAGGCAAAAGATTGATTCTCCTTGCTTAACTGAGCAAACCATTCAGAAATCTGAGTCACTTGCAGAACACACAGGCCAGATAATGGTCCACTCGGGCTGGCAACTATTTTATCAAATGTCAACGGCAGGAGACTAAGCAGTGCACCGACCGCAGAAAACTGAACCAGTATGCTCTTTGATGTCGTAAAACTAGTTCCCATCAATACTGATAATTTGTTCCTCAGCTCAATAACTGCTTTCATCTCATAACCAACATCATCAATGAAAAACCTACAAAAGAGGAAGTGAGAAATCTTCAAAAATTTACCGGAAACAACTCTAGCAGATAATGTGTATTACCACTAAATCTAGGACGGAACAGAATTTGGAACAATATGTACACAGAACATGCACAAAAGCATATGTTTAGCAATAGAGAAAAAGAAGGGCACAAGAGATTATTTCCAACTTTAAAAGGCCCAAAATAAAAGAATACAAGTTTAAATTTAAGCGTGTAAAAAGATTATTTCACCACTAAAAGAACTCAATTAAATAGCATATAATCATGGCAGACTACCCGTGACTTCAAAAAAATTGAGCTAGATTGGATAATGAAGCACAGTTTAAGAACTGGACCAGTACTAAACCGATTCATCAACTCAACAGCTGGACCGGTGATAAAGGAATGGAGTTATTTCCAGTAGCGTAATAGAGAAATAAAGTAGTCAACTAGGCTAACTTACTTCCTTTGAACAACAAACTGGCAAAGTAGATGGTTAGCGCGTTTGTGGACAGTCACCACTTGGGCTCTCAAGACCAGGGTTCGATTCCCTCTGCCAGTATATAGTTTTAGGGCTGCCAAGGATCGGGGGCCTCTTTCACCAGTCGGACTGTCCAACAAAACAGACTGTTCAACCGGAACTTTTCCAGTTCACTTCCTTGTCCAGTCCATCTGTCACAACAGAATGGTAGAGGCATCTGTTCCGGTTTATACCAGTCAGTCTGCCGGTCTGGTCTGTTTTTCTCAACTAGATTAAAGCATGTACAATGGTGATATCTTAGTAGTGCCACATAGGATAAAAGCTGAGGTGGAGGAACGAGAAAGTTGAAAAAAGGGTTTGCCTTCTCTTAATTAAGAGATGATATCTTAGCAACAATCTCTCCCACCACAAATTTAGGGATGTCAGGTTACTAAACATAAGACTAAGAAACAATTCATTGTACAATTATGTGGCGGGAATAAGATGACAGCCTTATCAACCACTGCACATGCCTTTATTACCAAGTCAAGAAAAACTGTATCTATCGTTTTCAGGTTTTGAAAAATAGGAAAGAAGAATTGAAGGGATCCAATCTAGATATATACTTGTCGCCATATCTTTTTTATAAGGAAGAAATGGCAGATTGAAGAAAAGACCATGTGACGGTGTCTATTTAAGAGAAACTTCCCAAGTATAGAACTGCTACACAAGATTCTTATATTCTCCAGCACATATATTGGAATAATTTCTATAGCTACTCAATTACCTGCTATTCAAAGCGGCTGTAAGATCGTGATAGGAACGCTGTGAAGACTTAAGAGGTTCCATTACTTACAATCTCCTTGATTATTAGGAACTACAAATTCACACAATCCGAGTTCGCGTAATACACATTACGCACGAGATGTCACACAATATGTGCACCTGGGCCAATTCTAATGATGGAAGTTGATTGGTTGCCAATCACTAAAAAAAGAAGAAACAATTTCATCATCCCTGCTTTCACTTGATGTTTTGGACTTTGTGCATACTTATTTTCTAAAGCACAAGTGACCTCTTCCTACCACATTAATTAGTTTCTCAGAAGCCTTGCATATTTAACCTTTGTGGACAACAGGTAAAAAGATTAAATATATTTTCCTGTAAAGACAGAATGTAATTCCTTATTAATATTTAAAAGCAGAAGTAAATGGAGCAAACCTTCCAAGTTGGCCGACAAGTACGAAAAGGGCAGCTGAATACTCCTCGCATGGGCACGATTCCAAAATCTTCAGAAGACGAAGAACAACATTTTTGTATGTCCACTCGCAGCTCTAAAGAAAACACACAAGATCAGCTGATAATGAAACTAATGACGTGCATAGCGCACCGTAAATATTAAAATTGCTACTAGCATCAATAACAGGAATAGAACCCAGTTAAGCAATGTTTCACAAAATATTCATCATACTAAAACAAATAAGATTTAGTTCTTTCGAAATGATTCTTAATTCTAGTTTCACAAGGGAACTGCAGGCACAGCTGAGCTGATTGAAACTTTAAACATGGAACATTTGCACTGGTGAAACATATAATCTTAATACCTTAGCTATGAATACATGCCTAAATAGCTCTCGTAATATATGAAATGTGTTGTATTGTGGTCAATAATGTTCACATGTTAGATGATTTGGAAACAAAAACAAATTATCAAGGTAGCCTTAAATCAAGTAAAGATCACAAAGTTGAACATACCATATAGCTCCCAAACAGCTCAAGCAAAGATATAATCTCAGTATAATAGCACAGGTCCCTCCCGGCAGGATAGTTGATACCCTCAGCAACTTTTGCTTGCTTGTGGATATTGCAAGGTTCACCACAGTCAATCTGCAGTTCACTAGACCCCAAATGAGAACTATGCTTTGTAATAGCTTCATTTGACTTGACATGATTTATCCCTGACAGAGCACATAAATCCAGCTCATCGAGCAGAGAAGAGATAAAAACATCTATGGACACTGTATCCACATCAAACAGGCAATGTGTACAAGACGGGAAAGCTGTTTGTCTATTGGACTGAATATGAGATGACACAAGGCACAAAGAAGTGTTTGAGCTCTCAAGGAGCAGGACAACCAGCCGTATAGTTGTCATGAGAAGATTACAACTCTTCACAAGTAGCAACTTATCGCCACAGACGAAACCAAAGACATGGAGAGCCGACATAGTCCACGAAAGGTTTGCTTTGCCCATCTGAAGAACTCTGTATGAAACCTCTAAAACAATATCCACTCTCTCCACCTTAGCACATACTGAAGCCAACAGGATGCAGGCAGAGATAAACTGGTCTCTAGTCGCAGGCTTGGTGGATAATTGCATACCAATTTCATCATCCAGGTGGCAATGCTTGCTACCATCAGAATTCATAACTCCCATTTTATCACAAACCACAACTTCTTTGTTCATGAGAAAATCCTCAATTAAGGAGACAAGAATATCCAGCTGACTGCTTTTCAGAAAGGCCAATCTTGTTTCCATGTAAGGTTTCACTGCAAGAAAAGTAATATCATGTTATCGTAGAAGCTATTTGTATGATATACATTGACTAGCTCAGTACAGCCATAAATGCATGCTCTAACTAGTGTAGATGAAGAACAAAATAAATTAATAACAATGTCAATGCTGCACACAACCAAGACATAGAGTAGACTTTTGTACAGAAAAGGAAAACAAAATCATTGCGCCACAAGAAAAATGCTCACGCCAAACTAAACTTTACAAATAATCTATCAGCACTTCAGAAGAAAACTACTTGCCCTAGCACAACCTAAACATCATATAAATAATCTAAAATGATGCCATACATAAATTCTGATTCACGTGTGAAATGGTAATATGTTATTGATATAACATTGTAGTTATATGAAAGAGACAAATAGCAACAATGTCTAGAAGGCAATAACAGTCAGCTTTGAAATTTGTGGTTACACAAAGTTGATATGGGCACATACAAATGGTACATCGAACTGAAGCACTAAGAAATAAGTTTCTGCCTAATAGAACCGTATCAAAGGTAAACCAGATGTGTGCACAAAGTTCTCGCGCAGCATAAAAATATCAAAGTTGCAAACCCAGTTATTTGTTTGCACGGAAGGGGAAAGGGAAAGCTATGAAAAGCTGAATACTGAGAGCCTGATCATCATACCAGTCATGGAAAAGGCTGACAAAGCACTGTATTGGTCAACAACAGGATCACTTGTCAATTTACGAACACCCCATAAAAATAGAGAAAAGATGAGCGGAATCCTCTCTCTGCATAAGAAAACACGCAAGTGTTATTATTGGACACTAGTTGCAGTAATAGACTAATAGAAGAGCCTGCAACTGCCAAAATGAATAGAAAAAATAGTAAGCTCAATGTGAGCAGACTTACTCTGGAAGTAGCAATGGTTCAGTGGATACTCTTTCAAGTAATGAACCATCAACAAAAACATCCTGAGAAAGCTTGCTAGTTTCAGAAGTAAGGGCCTCCCAATACTGCAGTATATTTACTATGCTGCTTCGTTTCAAACTAGTAACTCCAACAAAGTTTAGACTGTTGTTACCGGCTCCATGACAATGACCGCTTAAACCATCTGAGGTCAAATTGATCGTCTGAGCTGTTTGCGCTTCACTTAATCCAATATTATTTTGCAGTACAGGATCTGATGATGCAGTACAAATTTGATTTTGCCTGCTTTTATTAGGGACCTCATTGCACAAATGCAAAATGGCATCTGCATTTCCTGAGAACTGTGGTCCCATGGTACTGTCTGACTCCACGGCAAGCGAAAGAACAGCATTTGAGGCCTCATTCCGATGTGAAAGGCAGCTCAAAGAGGCTGTACCTGACGTATCAATCAATTTGGCGCTATAAGAAACATTAGCTGCTGCAGTAGATTTACCATTTGCATACAACTCCATAACACTGCCACCATGTTCAGTTCCACTATAGGTTGATGATTGAAACTTACCATTCTGAGAAAAGTTCTGAACTTCTGACAAATTGACATCAGACCTTGATGCAGGACATTCTGTATCATATCCATCATTATTGCCACCAACCAAATCAGGAGACCTACGGCTTTTAGTTTTAGTGGGTAGCACAATGGGCACATCTGGCGAAAGAGGTGCCTCCATTGCCTTCCTATACTTCTCCTCATCAGCGTCATTGTCCAAATTGAGCAACTTCAAGCAGTCCCCCTTGATCAATTTCTCAAAGGAGAACAATGAATCAAACTTGCTTCCTTCAAAAGCATTTCCTGCTCCAGGAGAGGGCCCTTTAGCACAGCCACTGAAGGATCTATCAATAACACCAGGACCTTTCCTCCCATTATTTTGCAAGCCATCTTTGCTCATACATGGCATGGTGTTATTTCTTTGCTGCAGACATGAACGATCATCATTAAATGCCAAATTATCATTTGTAGTGGCATCACGGGGAAGTGATTCTACATTGTTTTTGGTCCTTTTTCTCTTCCTGCCCCCTTTGAGTGTTTGATCTGCAACTTCTATACCACCAGGAAACGATGGTTTCGATGCCTCCCGTCGAGAAGAATGACCAGAAATGTCCAGCAATGCTGTATCATCTTGTTTCCTGGCACTGCAGTTTGTTGGGGGTAACTCTGGAGTTGTTGAGCTCTGGTTCTTTCTGGTACCTGTTGATGACACAAATAGGCTTTCCTTACCCTGTGAGCCCATGAACTTTTTATCAGATGTGGATGTCGGACATGAAGATCTCTGGTGATTTTTTGAGTTTGTTCTGAGAGCACTACCAATAGGAGGCTCTAATTCAGAACTAGTACCTGAGATTGGTCTTGTGCAGCTTTCTCTAGGTAACTGATATGAAGCGTATTCTCTTGGGGAAGAAGTGAAAGGGACCATCCCAGTTTGTAACCCAAAATATGGTGCAGGAACTTGATTATGAGGAAGAAGAACATGTTGCCTATGTTCTAAGCCATGTACCTTCGGTTGTCGCTTCAACTGCCAAGATGACAACATTGATGATGGCATCAGTTCATATAGACAGGCCAGGAAAAAAAGATCTAAGCGAACATTTATACTTACAAGCATGCATATGTAACATAGCAGTAAGATCTGGCCGTTGGTCGACATAATATTAGTGGCATCAACATGTAATTTCTTATCATGTAATTCCTTATATTCTGAAACAAATGCCAAAAATCTATAGGCACTATAGAAAGGAACGGAGGGAGTAATATGCACTAATATGTATTGTGCTTCAGATTCTCTTAACTTTCATCAGTAATATGCACTGAAGTGTGGAACCGACAACCATTCAATACATTTTCAATAATTCAATTAAATTAAAATTATCTGGCAGCAAAATTTTAACAATGTTCGACATATTTGCTGTCAAAATCGTCATAAAATAAGATTATATAGTACTCTGATAACATTATCGAATGGAAAAAATTATGATTGGTAGAACGAGCACCTAAAATGATACTCCCTCCGATCCATATTAGTTGATTCTAGTATAGACGTATATAGATACATTTTAGTTCTACATACATTCATATTAATGGCAAGTAATATGAATCGGAGGGAGTATAAATTTGTGGATAAAGGAGGTAAACATTTCTTGCTGCACTAAAAAAAACCTTTGTGTTGTTGATATCATCCCACCATTTTTCAATGTGAAAAAATGAAGACAGACAAAGCAGCAGTCAGATAAGAATCCATTTGAAAATAGTAATTTTCTGAGCATACTAACAAAAAAATCCACCATGGATTCTGCAAGATATGCGCTGCGCACATCCATATATGAAGAAAGGATCTCTGTTTATAGTAGCACATTAAATTTACTGTATGTTAAATTTAAAATTGTTCGCTACCATGATAACTTTGAGGCTTGGACATGTTTAAATTAAAATTAAATTCTCTTCATAAGTTTTAGCTCATGATACTAATAAGTAGCAACCAGGATACATACCCTTTTCAATGCACGAACATCTTCAGCACCACCAGCAAGATAATCATCAAGCCTGTTAAACTGGCTCAGCGGTTGCATCCAGTCCCGTTTTAGGAGCTGAAGCTCTTTTCTTATCAATGCTCTATCCAACTTTGATTCCCTTTTCACATGCTTTAGCTGATCTTTCTTCCGCTTCAGCTTCTCTTTGAGAAGTTTTATGTTTGCACTTTCAATTGCTCCATCAACACGTTGCATCCCATCATTGCCAAAAGAAACCCTATCCCTAGCAGCACCAAAATCATCAGTCTTCCTCTGTAAATATTCACATCGTTTTCTCTCCTCTTCCAACTTCTGTAACAGTTGGTCTGCACGGTTTTTCTCACACATTGCATTCTTTCTTTGAGCCTCAATGCTAACGTGTAAGTTTTCATTCAGTTTCTTCTGCTCCTCCAACTGTGCAAACAAATGGCCAGAACGACCCTTCTCTTCCATCACTTTTTTCCTCTCAGCTTCAATTAGTTTTTTGTTTTTTTCTGCTAACAATTTTTCTGAATCAGCACATTTCTTTTCTCTGGAAGCCTTCTGCTTCTCTGCTTCAGCCTTCTTATATGCCTCCCCTGTTTTCTGAATCTGAGCAGACAGCTGTGATCTGGTTTCATTAGCTTCAATCCTCAATTTCTCACATGATACCTTCAAATCATTGGCTACTTTCCTTTCCAAATCAGCGAGCCTTTTGAACTCTTCAGACTTCTTTGTTTCAGCCTTGAGTAAATTCTGGGCGTCTGACGTTTTCCTCTTTGCTTCTTCAGCTTTTTTCTTCTCAGAATCCATTTTCAACCTCTCTTCTCCTAATACCTGTTTGAGCCTTCTATTTTCTTCCTCCAACTCAGAGATCCGCAAGAGCTCATTATCATTTTTGCTGGTATTTTGTGTAAAATGCAGGGCTGAGTTCTTTGCCTTCAGTTCAATTACCTCTTTCTCTAATAGATCTCTGGCATCAGACTCGGTTTCCTTAGCTGCTTGTGCCGAATCAGCTCGGAGACGCTCCTCCTTGCAAACTGCTCATCCAGAAGGCAGAAATAATGAAATGTTAGTGCATGATGCATATAGCGAAAGGTTTAAAGCTGGAGTCGTAAGACCATAAGAATTCCACAAGGTCTGATTCAGTGAAATCTGAGGTTTTTGTTATATTTCTAGGTAAGTGCAATTCAGGCAACGATTATACACTGTAACAAAATTACAAAACTTATCGGTGTTATCAAAGAACAGGGGAAGTATTAAGAGTTTTGCAACAAAAGAAAACATCAAGAGAAAATAAACATACTTCGAAAAGCTCATCTTCCGTGGGATAGGCAGCTTCTGTTTAATTCCTGGTAGCAGCATGCTACTAACATGCTAATAGAATTTAGAACATTAGATATCTCATAACACCAATCTTTAAATTCATAAAAGCTTTGGCTTTGCTTGGTTGAAGAAAATGATTTGATTGCAGCAAGGGACATTCATATATCAGAACAATTAGTGGTTCAACTAAGCAAAATGTAACTACATATATTTCAGAGAAAGCTGAAGTGTGCCAACCCGACTTCTAATTTTGCAAGGTACGTGTCCCTACAACACGACAGATAACTATAGTCATGATGCACAACCGAATCAGCACAGCACGAACAAGTCAGGTAACTATATATACCTTGGGTGAGAGTGGATATCTCGTTCTGCAGCTTCTGAACCTCGCCGTTGAGGAGGTTCACCCCCTGCCGCAGCGCCGCCCGGCCCTTCTCCACCTGCTGGTACTTCTTCCACAGCTACGGAACCAAAAAAAGAAAATAGAGAATCATGTCAGGAATTACGCGAACAACGCAGAAAACAAGATGATGCGCGAAGAGCCGGGGAGGGGTCGCTTACCTTGGCGCAGCACGGGTTGGGACCGCCGCCGCCGGAGGCGGAGGCGGCGGCGGCGGCGGCGGCGAGGGCCGGGGGTTCCTGCGAGGATTCGCTCTCCGCGGCCTCCGCCGCCATTCCGGCGTGATTTCTCAGTAGGGTGGGGTTTTAGGGTTTCGGCGGCTGCCTGAAGTGTGGGCTTCCACCATCGGAGGAGGAACGGGAATCGAATCGACAGCCTAGGCCTAGCACGTGGGGGAACGACGAGACGAGTCGGAGGCGGTTGAGAAGTACTGGGCCGAGATGTTGCGGGCCTAACTTCGAAGTTCGAACCCATATCGACAGAGAGGCCCATATGCAAGATCGACAGAGTTAAGCAGTACTGCCTTTTTTTTCATGAACCGGTGTGCATGTGGTGATTGCTTTTGTCAGGTTATGCAGTTCGTGAAAACGACCAGAAAACTGAAAATGACGGAACTAATGGTCGCTAGTTCGTAGTAGTAGTACAAGGCAACACTCCAATAAGATTCCACGGCAGAGATGAAAGTGATACGTATTTTCTCGGACTCACAAACGCTTGAGCATCGAAGTGACTGGAAAAATACCATTGACATCACGATAGAGTTCGACAAGCAACCTCCTTGACAAACGTCTAGCTAGTGTTTGACTTACGAATACTGAACTTCATAAAAGGGAAAAAAAAAACGAGCATGTGTGAGAGTTTTTTTTTAGGGTAAGCAGTAGGACTCTACTGCAGTCTTTTAATTAATCAGCATGTGTGAGAGTCAATCCCTCGATGTCGCATGCATGTGTAGAAC
>NC_061513.1:103029381-103077970 GCF_022539505.1 Lolium rigidum
AATTGGGTGTGTCCATTACATCATTCATATAATGATATAACCTTGTTATTAATAACATCCAATGTTCATGATTATGAAACTAATCATCCATTAATCAACAAGCTAGTTTAAGAGGCATACTAGGGACTTCTTGTTGTCTACATATCACACATGTACTAATGTTTCGGTTAATACAATTCTAGCATGATATATAAACATAAACATAAAGATATAAATAATAACCACTTTTATTATTGCCTCTAGGGCATATCTCCTTCAAATAAGGCCGCCTCCTTGTCGGTGTCGTAGCGAGCCAGGTCCCATTACTAGGAAAAGCCTTATCATTGGCGACCAAAATCCCATATCGCCGGCCAATGACGCACACCGGTGGTAATGGATTATCGCCGGCGCACTAGCCTGGTCCACCGGGGGTAACACGATTTTGAGCCGGCGCACCAGACTGGTGCACCGGTGGTATTTTTCAAAATTAGAAAAAAGCAAATCTAGATCTAGCTCGGATTCGGGAACCGTGGCCGTGGGCTGCCACCTCGGCCATGCCATCGTTGCTAAGGATATTACTTCGACGATGGTACATGACCTAGGTGCGCCAGAAGATATGGCTCTGGGGCGATAACTTCACCATGAGTAGATGACCAAAATTGATACAGCCAAAGGTCTTGGAGCCGACGGATGACGACGACATGATGGGAGGGTGAGGGTGGTGAGCTAGAGGCTCGAGGAAGCGGAAGACGATGACATTGATCAAGATCGGAGCTTTGATACCACGTAGAATCTAATGACTAGGAGGAAGAAGATCGAGACTCTCGAGAGGAGAAGCGGCGGAGGTATAGGTGTCGAGGGAAAAACAATGTGAGGGAAACAATACTCGATGCCCTTCCTTGGACCTGTATCCTCTCTTCAAATATGAGACAACAATTACAAAGGGATACAATATAATTAGGGTTAGAGTATATCTATAATACATAACATACATATTATATAAGTACTACAACATAAAGTAAGTAGGTAAAAACATGACTCGCCACCTTGCTCGCCACCGGGTGTGCCCGTGGCTGTCAGCGCCTTGATCTCTACACTGGCCAGCTCCTCTCCCACCGCAACCAGATCTGAGTTGTCCTTCACAAGGTCTCTCCTCCCACACCGCAGTTCGGTGTGTCCGCTCGCGGAGACGGGGCTGCCGAGCAACTTTCTCCCCCGCTCTGCTTGCTCTCCAATATCTCGATGCGGTGAATGGCGCCCTCGCGTCCCTGCTCATGGCTGGTGCGTGCGCGTCATTGTCGCTGCTCGGACCACCTCCGTGAGACCTCCATTATAGGTGTCACGGTGCTGTTGGCGTGGTAGTTAACACACGTCCGTTGGGAACCCCAAGAGGAAGGTGTGATGCGTACAGCAGCGAGTTTTCCCTCAGTATGAAACCAAGGTTATCGAACCAGTAGGAGTCAAGGAACACGTGAGGGTTGTTGGTGACGGAGTGTAGTGCGGCGCAACACCAGGGATTCCGGCGCCAACGTGGAACCTGCACAACACAATCAAAGTACTCTGCCCCAACGTAACAGTGAGGTTGTCAATCTCACCGGCTTGCTGTAAACAAAGGATTAAACGTATGGTGCGGAAAATGATGTTTGTTTGAGAAGAACAGTAAAGAACAGAGTTTGCAGTAGATTGTATTTCAGATGTAAAAGAATGGACCGGGGTCCATAGTTCACTAGTGGTGTCTCTCCCATAAGATAAATAGCATGTTGGGTGAACAAATTACAGTTGGGCAATTGACAAATAGAGAGGGCATAACAATGCACATACATATCACGATGACTACTATGAGATTTAATCGGGGCATTACGACAAAGTACATAGACATATGGTATAGAATACCAATAGTGCTCGCACCTTGTCCTAATTAGCTTGGATTAACATGGATTATCATTGCATAACATATGTTTCAACCAAGTGTCACAAAGGGGTACCTCTATGCCGCCTGTACAGAGGTCTAAGGAGAAAGTTCGCATTGGATTTCTCGCTTTTGATTATTCTCAACTTAGACATCTATACCGGGACAACATAGAAAACAGATAATGGACTCCTCTTTTAATGCTTAAGCATTCAACAACAGATAATATTTTCATAAGAGATTGAGGATTAGTGTCCAAACTGAAACTTCCACCATGATCATGGCTTTAGTTAATTAGCGGCCCAATGTTCTTCTCTAACAATATGCATAATCAAACCATTGATCATGAAAATCGCCCTTACTTCAGACAAGACGAACATGCATAGCAACTCACATGATATTCAACAAAGGTGTAATAGTTGATGGCGTTCCCAGAAACATGGTTACCGCTCAACAAGCAACTTATAAGAAATAAGATACATAAGCTACATATTCAATACCACAATAGTTTTTAAGGCTATTTCCCCATGAGATATGTATTGTAAAGACAAAGAATAGAATTTTAAAGGTAGCACTCAAGTAATGTACTTTGGAATGGCAAAAAAATACCATGTAGTAGGTAGGTATGGTGGACACAAATGGCATAGTTTTTGGCTCAAGGATTTGGATGCACGAGAAGAATTCCCTCTCAGTACAAGGCTTAGGCTAGCAAGGTTGTTTGAAGCAAACTCAAGTATAAACCGGTACAGCAAAACTTACATAATAACATATTGCAAGCATTATAAGACTCTACATCGTCTTCCTTGTTGTTCAAACACCTTAACCAGAAAATATCTAGACTCGGAGAGACCAATCATGCAAACCAAATTTTAACAAGCTCTATGTAGTTCTTCATTAATAGGTGCAAAGTACATGATGCAAGAGCTTAAACATGATCTATATGAGCACAACAATTGCCAAGTATCAAATTATTCAAGACATTATACCAATTACCACATGAAGCATTTTTCCGTTTCCAACCATATAACAATGAACGAAGCAGTTTTCAACCTTCGTCATGAACATTAAAAGTAGCACTAAGAACACATGTGTTCATATGCAACAGCGGAGCGCTTCTCTCTCCCATACAAAGAATGCTAGGATCCGATTTTATTCAAACAAAAACAAAAATAAAAGCAAATAGACGCTCCAAGTAAAGCACATAAGATGTGACTGAATAAAAATATAGTTTCACTAGAGGTGACCTGATAAGTTGTCGATGAAGAAGGGGATGCCTTGGGCATCCCCAAGCTTAGATGCTTGAGTCTTCTTGAAATATGCATGGATGAACCACGGGGGTATCCCCAAGCTTAGACTTTTCACTCTTCTTGATCATATTTTATCATCCTCCTCTCTTGACCCTTGAAAACTTCCTCCACACCAAAATCGAAACAAACTCATTAGATGGTTAGTGCATAATTGAAAATTCATATATTCAGAGGTGACATAATCATTCTTAACACTTCTGGACATTGCACAAAGCTACTGAAAGTTAATGGAACAAAGAAATCTATTCAACATAGCAAAAGAGGCAATGCGAAATAAAAGGCAGAATCTGTCAAAACAGAACAGTCCGTATAGACGAATTTGTCTGGGGCACTTAACTTGCTCAGATGAAAAAGCTCAAATTGAATGAAAGTTGCGTACATATCTGAGGATCACGCACGTAAATTGGCAGATTTTTCTAAGTTACCTAAACACGGGGCTGCTTAATTTCGTGATAGCAAGAAATCTGTTTCTGCGCAGTAATCCAAATCTAGTATCAACATTACTATCAAAGACTTTACTTGGCACAACAATGCAATAAAATAAAGATAAGAAGAGGTTGCTACAGTAGTAACAACTTCCAAGACTCAAATATAAAACAAAAGTGCTGTAGTAAAATAATGGGTTGTCTCCCATAGGCGCTTTTCTTTAACGCCTTTCGCCGAGGCGCGTAAAGTGTGAATCAAGTATTATAAAGAGATGAAGCATCAACATAGGGGTTTGGAGTTTTCTCAACTATGCATTGTATCTTGTCTATGTAAGTTTCAGAGGCCCCTTTTTCATTACTCTTAGGCTTGCTATTCTCATCAAACAAATTTTCAGGAATAATCCAATCATAATTCTTTTCTAGTGCCTCGAACATTCCTAAGAGCTTGCAAGGTATTGATATCTTAATCTCCCCTTCACAATTAACTTTATTAGTGTACTTTAATCTATCTTTTTCCATTTTTTCAAGGGTATTAGCAAAATTGGTATAAAGGCCAAGCATCTTATATTTAATAAAGACTTTTCTAGCTTCTCTTGCTACATCATCAAATTCTCTAAGAAGGACCTCTAAAACAAAATCTCTCTTTTATCCCCTTTCCATATCAGAGAGTGTAAGAAACATATGTTGAATTATAGGATTAAGATTAACAAATCTAGCTTCCAACACGTGTACTAAAGAAGCGGCAGCAATTTCATAAGTAGGAGCAAGTTCTACCAAGTGTCTATCTTCAAAATCTTCAGCTGTACTAACATGAGTGAAAAAAATCTTCTATATTATCTCTTCCAATGATAGACCCTCGTCCTAACGGTATATCTTTCAGAGTGAACTTAGGAGGAAACATGATGAAATAAACAAAAGGTAAATAAAGTAAATGCAAGTAACTAATTTTTTTGTGTTTTTAATATAGATAACGCAAACAAGACAGTAAATAAAGTAAAACTAGTAACTAATTTTGTGTGTGTTTTTGATATAGAGAACAAACAAAGCAGTAAATAAAATAAAGTAAAGCAAGACAAAAACAAAGTAAAGAGATTGGATGTGGGAGACTCCTCTTGCAACGTGTCTTGATCTCCCCGGCAACGGCGCCAGAAAAGTCCTTGCTGGCGTGCAGTTGACGTGGGAGATAAAACTATTTGTGGTGTAACTTTTCTTCAGGTCCCCTGCAACGGCGCCAGAAAAATCCTTGCTGTTGGAGTGGTAGTTAACACACGTCCGTTGGGAACCCCAAGAGGAAGGTGTGATGCGTACAGCAGCGAGTTTTCCCTCAGTATGAACCAAGGTTATCGAACCAGTAGAAGTCAAGGAACACGTGAAGGTTGTTGGTGACGGAGTGTAGTGCGGCGCAACACCAGGGATTCCGGCGCCAACATGGAACCTCGCACAACACAATCAAAGTACTCGCCCCAACGTAACAGATGAGGTTGTCAATCTCACCGGCTTGCTGTAAACAAAGGATTAAACGTATGATGCGAGAAAATGATGTTTGTTTGCGAAGAACAAGTAAAGAACAGAGTTTGCGTAGATTTTATTTCAGATGTAAAAGAATGGACCGGGGTCCACAGTTCACTAGTGGTGTCTCTCCCATAAGATAAATAGCATGTTGGGTGAACAAATTACAGTTGGGCAATTGACAAATAGAGAGGGAATAACAATGCACATACATATCACGATGACTACTATGAGATTTAATCAGGCCATTACGACAAAGTACATAGACCGCTATCCAGCATGCATCTATGCCTAAAAAGTACACCTTCGGGTTAGCATCTGCACCCCTTCCGATATTAAGTTGCAAACAAAGTAAAATTGCATTAAGTATGGTGCGTAATGAAATCAACACAAATATCCTTAGACAAAGCATTGATGTTTTATCCCTAGTGGCAACAAGACATCCACAACCTTAGAACTTTCTCGTCACTAAACCAGATTCAATGGAGGCATGAACCCACTATCGAGCATAAATACTCCCTCTTGGAGTTACAAGTATCAACTTGGCCGGAGCCTCTACTAGCAACGGAGAGCATGCAAGAACATAAACAACACATATATGATAGATTGATAATCAACTTGACATAGTATTTCATATTCATCGGATCCCAACAAACACAACATGTAGCATTACAAATAGATGATCTTGATCATGATATGCAGCTCACAAGATCTAACATGATAGCACAATGAGGAGAAGACAACCATCTAGCTACCGCTATGGACCCATAGTCCAGGGGTGAACTACTCACACATCAATCCGGAGGCGATCATGGTGATGAAGAGTCCTCCGGGAGATGATTCCCCTCTCCGGCAGTGGTGCCGGAGGCGATCTCCTGAATCCCCCGAGATGGGATTGGCGACGGCGGCGTCTCAGGAAGGTTTTTCGTATCGTGGCTCTCGGTACAGGGGTTTTCGCGATGAAGGCTATAAGTAGGTGGAAGGGTAGGGTTGGAGGCGGCGCGGGGGCCCCACACCATAGGCCGGCGCGGGCCCCATGCTGGCCGCGCCGCCCTATGGGTACGGGCCCTCGTGGCCCCACTTCGTATCCCCTCCGGTCTTCTGGAAGCTTCGTGGAAAAATAAGACCCCGGGCGTTGATTTCGTCCAATTCCGAGAATATTTCCTTTGTAGGATTTCTGAAACCAAAAACAGCAGAAAACAGCAACTGGCTCTTCGGCATCTCGTCAATAGGTTAGTGCCGTAAAATGCATAATAATGATATAAAGTGTGTATAAAACATGTGAGTATCATCATAAAAGTAGCATGGAACATAAGAAATTATAGATACGTTTGAGACGTATCAAGCATCCCCAAGCTTAGTTCCTACTCGCCCTCAAGTAGGTAAACGATAACAAGGATAATTTCTGAATTGACATGCTATCATAATCTTGATCAATACTATTGTAAAGCATATGAGATGAATGCAGTGATTCGAAGCAATGGTAAAGACAATGATTAAACAACCGAATCATATAGCAAAGACTTTTCATGAATAGTACTTTCAAGACAAGCATCAATAAGACTTGCATAAGAGTTAACTCATAAAGCAATAAATTCTTAGTAGAAAGCTTTGAAGCAACACAAAGGAAGATATAAGTTTCAGCGGTTGCTTTCAACTTCAACATGTATATCTCATTGATAATTGTCAACATAAAGCAATATAACAAGTGCAATAGGTAAACATGTAAGAATTAATGCACACAATTGACACAAGTGTTTGCTTCTAAGATAGAAAGGAGTAGGTAAACTGCCTCAACATAAAGTAAAAGAATGGCCCTTCGCAGAGGGAAGCATAGATTACTATTTTTGTGCTAGAGCTTTTCATTTTGAAAACATAGAAACAATTTTGTCAACGGTAGTAATAAATCATATGTGTTATGTATAAGACATCCTATAAGTTGCAAGCCTCATGTATAGATTACCAATAGTGCTCGCACCTTGTCCTAATTAGCTTGGATTAACATGGATTATCATTGCATAACATATGTTTCAACCAAGTGTCACAAAGGGGTACCTCTATGCCGCCTGTACAGAGGTCTAAGGAGAAAGTTCGCATTGGATTTCTCGCTTTTGATTATTCTCAACTTAGACATCTATACCGGGACAACATAGAAAACAGATAATGGACTCCTCTTTTAATGCTTAAGCATTCAACAACGAGATAATATTCTCATAAGAGATTGAGGATTAGTGTCCAAACTGAAACTTCCACCATGATTCATGGCTTTAGTTAATTAGCGGCCCAATGTTCTTCTCTAACAATATGCATAATCAAACCATTGATCATGAAAATCGCCCTTACTTCAGACAAGACGAACATGCATAGCAACTCACATGATATTCAACAAAGGTGTAATAGTTGATGGCGTTCCCAGAAACATGGTTACCGCTCAACAAGCAACATATAAGAAATAAGATACATAAGCTACATATTCAATACCACAATAGTTTTTAAGGCTATTTCCCCATGAGCTATGTATTGTAAAGACAAAGAATAGAATTTTAAAGGTAGCACTCAAGTAATGTACTTTGGAATGGCAAAAAAATACCATGTAGTAGGTAGGTATGGTGGACACAAATGGCATAGTTTTTGGCTCAAGGATTTGGATGCACGAGAAGAATTCCCTCTCAATACAAGGCTTAGGCTAGCAAGGTTGTTTGAAGCAAACTCAAGTATAAAACAGTACAAAAAAACTTACATAAGAACATATTGCAAGCATTATAAGACTCTACACTGTCTTCCTTGTTGTTCAAACACCTTAACCGTAAAATATCTAGACTCGGAGAGACCAATCATGCAAACCAAATTTTAACAAACTCTATGTAGTTCTTCATTAATAGGTGCAAAGTACATGATGCAAGAGCTTAAACATGATCTATATGAGCACAACAATTGCCAAGTATCAAATTATTCAAGACATTATACCAATTACCACATGAAGCATTTTCCGTTTCCAACCATATAACAATGAACGAAGCAGTTTTCAACCTTCGTCATGAACATTAAAAGTAGCACTAAGAACACATGTGTTCATATGCAACAGCGGAGCGCGTCTCTCTCCCATACAAAGAATGCTAGGATCCGATTTTATTCAAACAAAAACAAAAATAAAAGCAAATAGACGCTCCAAGTAAAGCACATAAGATGTGACTGAATAAAAATATAGTTTCACTAGAGGTGACCTGATAAGTTGTCGATGAAGAAGGGGATGCCTTGGGCATCCCCAAGCTTAGATGCTTGAGTCTTCTTGAAATATGCAGGGATGAACCACGGGGGTATCCCCAAGCTTAGACTTTTCACTCTTCTTGATCATATTTTTGTTGACGTCAGAAACCCCCTGGCGGGCAGAGACGGGCAACACGGTAGAGCCGGGAACAACTAGGGCTGCGGCTGGCCCCAGTCCCTCAGAGCGACGGCCCGCAAAGCCTCCTGGTCGCACGCGCCGATGCCAATTGCAAGGGCGTGCCACCCGACCTATACCTGGTCGGGAAGGTGTGGATGATGCCTCGCTTAGTTTCCTCGCATGGCATACACGTAAACATTAAATACGAGCCTCGATCGACTCTCGAGGTTATCCCGTGAATCGGCTCAAAGAGCCGATCCACCCATGATCCGGACAAGGTGTCCGAATATATGGTGGTCCCGCTTGATCAAGAAATAGCTAATGAGATCTACGACGATTTAGGGTTTTCACCGCATAATCGGATCGTCCTACTCCAGGTTGGGCCTCGCGGCCACGCACGGTGATCGTAAGCCGATCCTAAACAAGGCCTAAAAACCAACACGAGGTTGATCCCCGGAACATCCTGTTTAGGGCCAACGAACGACACCCTACGTGCCGCCGGATCCTCCCCCTTTGTAAGGCCTAACTATTGCAGTATATTAAACTAATCCTTGTAGAACAAGGAGCAATCGTAACGGATCAGATCTACTAAATAATGATCAAGCGGGTGCCGCCCCTACACCTAAGATAGGTGTAAGGGCGGCTAGATGTGCAAGGGTTGCATAACGAAAGCATGTAATTCGAAGAACAATGCTAACCCTAACACATCTAAGATAACTACGTTGCTCGCCATCAAAAAGGCTTCGATACGAGCAACGCATGAACAACGTGGGCAGGCTTAGTGCTGCCTAGATCGCAAGATGCGATCTAGGCAGCATGGTGCTTACCGGTAGAAACCCTCGAGACGAAGGAGTTGGCGATGCGCCGAGATTTGTTTGTGGTTGAACGTTGGTTGTTGTTTATTCCATAAACCCTAGATACATATTTATAGTCCAGGGGACTTTCTAATGTGGGGCGTGCACCAAACCGTGCACGAGTAAGATTCTAACTTCTAAACTAAGATGCGATCTAATATGTTATAGATACACGGGCAATTAAGCCCAACTTGGTATAAAAGGCCGATTCACGTATTTCTTCCATGTACATTCTTCACGTCCATCTTGATCGCGGCCCACCTCTGACTCGGTCAAATTCTGGTGATAACACATGCCCCCCTGGTTTTGGAAATGACATTTCCAAAATCATTATGCTCTTCTTTCGTCGGGTCATGTCGTGGCAGAACCGTTGCAGTATCCGTCATCATGATGCCCTGCCTTCTCAACTTCTCCGCGTGACCTGGCAGTTTTTTTTTAGGCACCACTTCCTCGGAAACTGCTGTGGCATTGAACTTCCACTATATCCCCTTTTATTTAACCGCTCCGCACAGTTTATTCCTGCATCTTCTTCGCATTAGCACTCCAAAAGCCCTCCTGCGCCACCATGTCCTCTTCCTCCTCTCGCTTCATCGGATCTTTCCACCCAGTCCTCTTCGTCTCGCGAGCCGACGCCGGAGCCGAACCCGGCGGAGGTCCACGCAGCCAACACCCGCCGCGCCATTGCGGCCGGGGAGGAGTCTAGCCATGAATTCTCCCTTTGGTCAGAGGACGACAAGTCCTTGACCGACGGGGAAAGCGACCTCCGCTTCCTCGCCGATGGGACCACGGAGGAGGAGAGCGACGATGATCGCTTCTCCTGTGACTTCCCCTCTCCCGAGGAGGAGGAGGAGGAAGAAGAGGAGGAGGAGGACGACGACACCTCCTCCGACGAGCCTCCGGCCAAGCGGTTCTGCCCTTGGCCGGGAAACCTCGGCCGACTTCGACAGTGACGATGACGATGCTGACGAAGAAGACGAGGACAATGAGGGCCCGGTCGGCGGCCATTGGAGCGATGACGAGCCTGCCGGGAGAAGCGCCGACAGCGGCGACGACGGCGACGGCGAGGGCAGCGACGGCCCGTAGATAGGACATCTAGCATAGGACCGAGTAGCGTAGATGGGGCCATGTATCCCCTAGTACTTCCTTTTGAGAGCAAACAGCTCCTTATGTAAGAAATCTATCAATGAAGAACTTTCCCCAATCTAATTTTGCCGATTCCTTTTAGCTTATCTTAGCCGATTTCCTCTCATACTGATCTTGCCGATTCGTCCCCTTTGCCAATGCGTAACGAGCCGATAGCAACGCGTCGGTCCCTCGACATTTACCCTTCCATTCTTCAACTGATGATTCTCTTTCCGGTAGATACTGTGGGGTTTCCACGAGAGCCTTTAAATTTCTTCCACCGGTTTCAGCGATCCCTTTTAGCGAGCGCTCATTATTTTTGTGAAGAAGGTTGCGACGAAGGTCAGCCGAGGGTACCCCAATCGGTTCCTCCATAGAGCATCTACCAGGCCTGTTGCCCCCCGAGTCTCAGCCAAGGCAAAACAGAGACGAGGATACGCAAATTAGCTGTATGGACCTGGGCCTGATTATGTCTGAGGGAGCTTCTTATGCAGAACCAGCCGATTGGAACATAAATCGGCTTCCCAGAGCAGAGAGCCTTCAAAGTGAGCTGCCCCCCGAGCTTCTTCAGTTCTTCCTGCACCTCGCCGGCTAGATCGGCTCCTTTCCTTTGGTGGATCTAATGCAATCCATCCTTGACCTGATCTGCACGTCCAGGCTGCTCTTGGCCTTGCCCTTGAAGAGAGGATCCGAGCCCTTAAACCACTCCATTGAGGAGTTCTTCCATTAAAATCTTCCTTCGTGCTCCATTGACCCTCTGAACGTACCAGTTATTCCTCTTGAGTTGATGGCCATGCATCGGCTTTCACATCCTTAAGTCAATGTCTGCTGCATCGGCTGTGCTAAAAAAAATTCGAATTTCGAATTTCAGAATTTTTTACGGCCGACTTGTGCATCGGCCCCCATACTTCAACACCCATCACCAAAGGATGAGATACTTCTACTGCATACCCTCGTGTTTTATCCACCTGGGTGCCCCCGAGCCGATTCTGTCAAGAGAATTGATGGTATCGGCTCTGTTGGATAAAATGTTGAACCCAAGCAGAATGGATAGTGAGGATAATTTTGGCCGATTGCTGGAATCGGCCTCCCGTTGCTTACCCGGTGAAGGTTTTGTGATGTCCCTTCATACATTTTTTGGGGCCGATCACAAGGATCAGCCTCGCCACGCTTGCTCATTGACGTGCTCTTGCTACACATTCAGGCCGGTAGATAAAACCAGCCCAATCTCTGATTTTATCATGTTGGTGCGCTTGCTGTCGTCCACCTTGAGTGCATCATATAATCGTGGAGCACTAAGCTTCGTTGGAAGAACGAGCACCATGTTTGTGCCAGCCGATGTTTCATCATCGGCTTTCCTTTGCTTGGAGCGCCACTCCATCTTCCGTGGACGACCCTCTTCATCCAGGGTTCGCTGAACCTTCGCAGCCAGATCAGGCATTGCCTTCCTCAATGTATGCAAGTATAACCTCTCGGCTTCCTCCAGGCCGCGCAATCGCTGAACCCTGCGTTTCTGAGAACGGCCGAGTCCATCGTGGCACCACCTTGGCCGGTGGTACCTGTCTTCTTCTTCTTCTTCTTGTCCCTCGTTTTCTGAATCCTCGAGATCTTCCCATCGAGGGGACTCAGCGCGTTTGCTTTGTGGCGGGAGAGGCCCTAGGCGCTTGAATACGGACACGTTGGCTGCCTCTTTCTTCTTCTGGTTGCATTCTGGGCAATTGCCGATTGTTGGCAATCGGCTCATTCTTGAATCCCAGCAGTGTCTGAAGAAGGGACAGTCCTAGTGCCTATCCTTGTCGACTCGCTCCCCCAGCTTTTCCTTGGCACGGCGCTCGTGCTCCTCCTCATCATGATCATGCCGACGACGTCTCCTGTCGTCCCTAGCCAGACGATCTTCTTCATCATCGCCGTCGCATCGCCGGCGTTGGTCATACTGACTCACATACTTGTTGAGGAGGTGATCAGAGAGAGGTCGTTGATACCTTAAGTTTTTCACCTCTCCCTCTGTGACGTAGCGCTTTCCGTCTTGGCGGAGCCGATCGCGTGGAGCGGCTTCCTCTGTATCTTTGCTATGAGAGCAGCTGCCCTCATCTCCATCCTTGCCGCCGTGGTGTCCAAGATCTACCATATTGATTTTGCACGAGAAATCCGGCTGGCACCCTCCGTGGTAAGTATACTCCACCATGTTTACGGCGGGGAAGGGGTGTGTGTCGACCTTCATGGCGTACTGGTTGAAAATTAACCGTCCGTTTTCTATCGCCATTTGGATCTGCTGCCGCCACACCCTGCAGTCGTTGGTGGTGTGGGTGAACGTGTTATGCCACTTGCAGTATGGCCTTCCGTTCAGCTCTTGCACCGTGGGGAACTTGTGGCCTTCGGGTACCTTTATATGCTTCTCCGTGAGTAAGAGATCAAAAATCTGCTCCGTCTTGGTCACGTCGAAGTCGAACCCCTTTGGAGGGCCTTGTGGCTTCACCCATTTGCAGGTCACGGGGCCTCGTCGCTCGAGTCCATTCAGCCACCGCTACCTCTCGATCTCCCGCAACACCTTCATCCTCGTCCGCCTCAACCAGGGTCACCGCACGCTTGAATTTGTCCCGGTAAACATCCGGGTGGCGCCGTTCATATGCCGACAGCCTTCGCACCATGTGTGCCAACGAAGGGTAGTCCGCTTGGGAGGCCACGTCCTTAATTGATGATGAGAGACCCACCACCGCCAACTCGATCGCTTCTTTTCACTTATATGAGCCGAAAAGCATCGGTTCCTAATGGTCCCGAAGCGCTGGACGTATTCTCGACACTGTCTCCCCGCGCTTCGTCGTACTTGCGCTAGATCGGCAATACCAACATCGGAAGCCTCCGAGTGATACCGCTCATGGAACTCGCTCTTCCAATCGCTTCCAAGTCCGGATGGAGTTCGGTGGTAGCGATGTGTACCACCCGAAAGCCGATCCCGTGAGGGACCGTGCGAAGAACCTCACGCGCAACTCGTCTCGATGCCGAGATCGTGCCCAGCTGTGCCAAATACCGGCTCACATGCTCGATGGAGCCGGAACCATCCGATCCACTAAACTTCGTGAAGTCCGGGAGCCGATATTTGGGTGGTAGCGGGATCAGTTCGTAGTCGTTGGGGTACGGCTTGGTGTAGCCGAACGTCTTCCTTTCGGCATCATGCCGAACCGATCTTTCAGAATTGCACAAATCTGATCCGCCGTGATGGCTGAAGGTGTCGAACCCCGAAGATTCGCCGGGGTGGCATACTTAACCAGCCATGCTTGCTTTTCCGGTTCTAAGCCAACCGCAGGAGCTGGGCTTTGGAGGTTTGTCGGGGTGGCGTACTTAGCCAGCCACGATTGCTTCTCGGGATCGGCTCCCGACGTTCCTCCCGCCGTTCCGGAGGCCCCCGATATTGCAGCCTGGTTCGAGAGTGCCCGGGCGTTGCGGTCCGGTACGTATGCGCACGCGTATCCGTGCGGGATCTCCTTGGGTGCCTCGGTAGGAATTGGTAGTCACCAGGATCACCACCAATCTTGTAGACGACGTATGCCGATGAGTTCGGCAGTTCCGGTGCTGCCCATGCGAACGGCCGGGGCCGGAGCGGCATCTCTCCCTTGAAAGTCCCCGCAGCTGGTCCCGATGGAGAATACCGGTGGCTCATGATTTCCTGGACGACGCGCAGAGCGACACGCTCCAAAGTGTTCACCAGGCTCTCAGAGTGGCGGTGCAGCGAATGAGCCACCATGTAATTGATCTCCCGCCGCAGCGACCTGGTGCGTTCTTCTGACGGGGCGGACAGATCCACTCCATCGAGTGCGCCTTCAGGTGTGAAACCCTTCCACCTGACGCCATGGGAGCGGGTTCGGTGGAAAGAGCCGATGAGTTCGGCTTCAAGGACCGCCTTGATTTCGTCATGTTTCTTCTTGAGCTCATCAGGCAGATCCTCGTACTTGACCGGAGTGTCTTCCGCCATCTCGGATGTGGATGGCGATGTTGCGGATGTCGAAGGCTGTCCCACCGGAGGTGCCAGAATGTGTTGACGTCAGAAACCCCCTGGCGGGCAGAGACGGGCAACACGGTAGAGCCGGGAACAACTAGGGCTGCGGCTGGCCCCAGTCCCTCAGAGCGACGGCCTGCAAAGCCTCCTGGTCGCACGCGCCGATGCCAATTGCAAGGGCGTGCCACCCGACCTATACCTGGTCGGGAAGGTGTGGATGATGCCTCGCTTAGTTTCCTGCATGGCATACATGTAAACATTAAATACGAGCCTCGATCGGCTCTCGAGTTATCCCGTGAATCGGCTCAAAGAGCCGATCCACCCATGATCCGGACAAGGTGTCCGAATATATGGTGGTCCTGCTTGATCAAGAAATAGCTAATGAGATCTACGACGATTTAGGGTTTTCACCGCATAATCGGATCGTCCTACTCCAAGTTGGGCCTCGCGGCCACGCACGGTGATCGTAAGCCGATCCTAAACAAGGCCTAAAAACCAACACGAGGTTGATCCCCGGAACATCCCGTTTAGGGCCAACGAACGACACCCTACGTGCCGCTGGATCCTCCCCCTTTGTAAGGCCTAACTATTGCAGATATTAAACTAATCCTTGTAGAACAAGGAGCAATCGTAACGGATCAGATCTACTAAATAATGATCAAGCGGGGTGCCGCCCCTACACCTAAAATAGGTGTAAGGGCGGCTAGATGTGCAAGGGTTGCATAACGAAAGCATGTAATTCGAAGAACAATGCTAACCCTAACACATCTAAGATAACTACGTTGCTCGCCATCAAAAAGGCTTCGATACGAGCAACGCATGAACAACGTGGGCAGGCTTATGCTGCCTAGATCGCAAGATGCGATCTAGGCAGCATGGTGCTTACCGGTAGAAACCCTCGAGACGAAGGAGTTGGCGATGCCCCGAGATTTGTTTGTGGTTGAACGTTGGTTGTTGTTTATTCCATAAACCCTAGATACATATTTATAGTTCAGGGGACTTTCTAATGTGGGGCGTGCACCGAACCGTGCACGAGTAAGATTCTAACTTCTAAACTAAGATGCGATCTAATATGTTACAGATACACGGGCAATTAAGCCCAACTTGGTATAAAAGGCCGATTCACGTATTTCTTCCATGTACATTCTTCACGTCCATCTTGATCGCGGCCCACCTCTGACTCGGTCAAATTCTGGTGATAACAATTTTATCATCCTACTCTCTTGACCCTTGAAAACTTCCTCCACACCAAACTCGAAACAAACTCATTAGATGGTTAGTGCATAATTGAAAATTCATATATTCAGAGGTGACATAATCATTCTTAACACTTCTGGACATTGCACAAAGCTACTGAAAGTTAATGGAACAAAGAAATCCATTCAACATAGCAAAAAAGGCAATGCGAAATAAAAGGCAGAATCTGTCAAAACAGAACAGTCCGTAAAGACGAATTTGTCTGGGGCACTTAACTTGCTCAGATGAAAAAGCTCAAATTGAATGAAAGTTGCGTACATATCTGAGGATCACGCACGTAAATTGGCAGATTTTTCTAAGTTACCTAAAGACGGGGCTGCTTAATTTCGTGACAGCAAGAAATCTGTTTCTGCGCAGTAATCCAAATCTAGTATCAACATTACTATCAAAGACTTTACTTGGTACAACAATGCAATAAAATAAAGATAAGAAGAGGTTGCTACAGTAGTAACAACTTCCAAGACTCAAATATAAAACAAAAGTGCTGTAGTAAAATAATGGGTTGTCTCCCATAGGCGCTTTTCTTTAACGCCTTTCAGCGAGGCGCAGAAAGTGTGAATCAAGTATTATCAAGAGATGAAGCATCAACATAGGGGTTTGGAGTTTTCTCAACTATGCATTGTATCTTGTCTATGTAAGTTTCAGAGGCCCCTTTTTCATTACTCTTAGGCTTGCTATTCTCATCAAACAAATTTTTAGGAACAATCCAATCATAATTCTTTTCTAGTGCCTCGAACATTCCTAAGAGCTTGCAAGGTATTGATGTCTTAATCTCCCCTTCACAATTAACTTTATTAGTGTACTTTAATCTATCTTTTTCCATTTTTTCAAGGGTATTAGCAAAATTGGTATAAAGGCCAAGCATCTTATATTTAATAAAGACTTTTCTAGCTTCTCTTGCTACATCATCAAATTCTCTAAGAAGGACCTCTAAAACAAAATCTATCTTTTATCCCCTTTTCATATCAGAGAGTGTAAGAAACATATGTTGAATTATAGGATTAAGATTAACAAATCTAGCTTCCAACACGTGTACTAAAGAAGCGGCAGCAATTTCATAAGTAGGAGCAAGTTCTACCAAGTGTCTATCTTCAAAATCTTCAGCTGTACTAACATGAGTGAAAAAAATCTTCTATATTATCTCTTCCAATGATAGACCCTCGTCCTAACGGTATATCTTTCGGAGTGAACTTAGGAGGAAACATGATGAAATAAACAAAAGGTAAATAAAGTAAATGCAAGTAACTAATTTTTTTGTGTTTTTAATATAGATAACGCAAACAAGACAGTAAATAAAGTAAAACTAGTAACTAATTTTGTGTGTGTTTTTGATATAGAGAACAAACAAAGCAGTAAATAAAATAAAGTAAAGCAAGACAAAAACAAAGTAAAGAGATTGGATGTGGGAGACTCCCCTTGCAACGTGTCTTGATCTCCCCGGCAACGGCGCCAGAAAAGTCCTTGCTGGCATGCAGTTGACGTGGGAGATAAAAATATTTGTGGTGTAACTTTTCTTCAGGTCCCCGGCAACGGCGCCAGAAAAATCCTTGCTGTTGGAGTGGTAGTTAACACATGTCCGTTGGGAACCCCAAGAGGAAGGTGTGATGCGTACAGCAGCGAGTTTTCCCTCAGTATGAACCAAGGTTATCGAACCAGTAGAAGTCAAGGAACACGTGAAGGTTGTTGGTGACGGAGTGTAGTGCGGCGCAACACCAGGGATTCCGGCGCCAACGTGGAACCTGCACAACACAATCAAAGTACTCTGCCCCAACGTAACAGTGAGGTTGTCAATCTCACCGGCTTGCTGTAAACAAAGGATTAAACGTATGATGCGGAAAATGATGTTTGTTTGCGAAGAACAGTAAAGAACAGAGTTTGCAGTAGATTTTATTTCAGATGTAAAAGAATGGACCGAGGTCCACAGTTCACTAGTGATGTCTCTCCCATAAGATAAATAGCATGTTGGGTGAACAAATTACAGTTGGGCAATTGACAAATAGAGAGGGAATAACAATGCACATACATATCACGATGACTACTATGAGATTTAATCAGGGCATTACGACAAAGTACATAGACCGCTATCCAGCATGCATCTATGCCTAAAAAGTCCACCTTCGGGTTAGCATCTGCACCCCTTCCAGTATTAAGTTGCAAACAACAGAAAATTGCATTAAGTATGGTGCGTAATGAAATCAACACAAATATCCTTAGACAAAGCATTGATGTTTTATCCCTAGTGGCAACAGCACATCCACAACCTTAGAACTTTCTGTCACTAAACCAGATTCAATGGAGGCATGAACCCACTATCGAGCATAAATACTCCCTCTTGGAGTTACAAGTATCAACTTGGCCAGAGCCTCTACTAGCAACGGAGAGCATGCAAGAACATAAACAACACATATATGATAGATTGATAATCAACTTGACATAGTATTCCATATTCATCGGATCCCAACAAACACAACATGTAGCATTACAAATAGATGATCTTGATCATGATAGGCAGCTCACAAGATCTAACATGATAGCACAATGAGGAGAAGACAACCATCTAGCTACTGCTATGGACCCATAGTCCAGGGGTGAACTACTCACACATCAATCCGGAGGCGATCATGGTGATGAAGAGTCCTCCGGGAGATGATTCCCCTCTCCGGCAGGGTGCCGGAGGCGATCTCCTGAATCCCCCGAGATGGGATTGGCGACGGCGGCGTCTCTGGAAGGTTTTTCGTATCGTGGCTCTCGGTACAGGGGTTTTCGCGATGAAGGCTATAAGTAGGTGGAAGGGTAGGGTTGGAGGCGGCGCGGGGGCCCCACACCATAGGCCGCCGCGGGCCCCATGCTGGCCGCGCCGCCCTATGGGTACGGGCCCTCGTGGCCCCACTTCGTATCCCCTCCGGTCTTCTGGAAGCTTCGTGGAAAAATAAGACCCTGGGCGTTGATTTCGTCCAATTCCGAGAATATTTCCTTTGTAGGATTTCCGAAACCAAAAACAGCAGAAAACAACAATCGGCTCTTCGGCATCTCGTCAATAGGTTAGTGCCGGAAAATGCATAATAATGATATAAAGTGTGTATAAAACATGTGAGTATCATCATAAAAGTAGCATGGAACATAAGAAATTATAGATACGTTTGAGACGTATCAAGCATCCCTAAGCTTAGTTCCAACTCGCCTCGAGTAGGTAAACGATAACAAGGATAATTTCTGAAGTGACATGCTATCATAATCTTGATCAATACTATTGTAAAGCATATGAGATGAATGCAGTGATTCGAAGCAATGGTAAATACAATGATTAAACAACTGAATCATATAGCAAAGACTTTTCATGAATAGTACTTTCAAGACAAGCATCAATAAGACTTGCATAAGAGTTAACTCATAAAGAAATAAATTCTTAGTAGAAAGCTTTGAAGCAACACAAAGGAAGATATAAGTTTCAGCGGTTGCTTTCAACTTCAACATGTATATCTCATGGATAATTGTCAACATAAAGCAATATAACAAGTGCAATAGGTAAACATGTAAGAATTAATACACACAATTGACACAAGTGTTTGCTTCTAAGATAGAAAGGAGTAGGTAAACTGACTCAACATAAAGTAAAAGAATGGCCCTTCGCAGAGGGAAGCATAGATTACTATTTTTGTGCTAGAGCTTTTCATTTTGAAAACATAGAAACAATTTTGTCAACGGTAATAATAAATCATATGTGTTATGTATAAGACATCCTATAAGTTGCAAGCCTCATGTATAGAATACCAATAGTGCTCGCACCTTGTCCTAATTAGCTTGGATTAACATGGATTATCATTGCATAACATATGTTTCAACCAAGTGTCACAAAGGGGTACCTCTATGCCGCCTGTACAGAGGTCTAAGGAGAAAGTTCGCATTGGATTTCTCGCTTTTGATTATTCTCAACTTAGACATCTATACCGGGACAACATAGAAAACAGATAATGGACTCCTCTTTTAATGCTTAAGCATTCAACAACAGATAATATTCTCATAAGAGATTGAGGATTAGTGTCCAAACTGAAACTTCCACCATGATTCATGGCTTTAGTTAATTAGTGGCCCAATGTTCTTCTCTAACAATATGCATAATCAAACCATTGATCATGAAAATCGCCCTTACTTCAGACAAGACGAACATGCATAGCAACTCACATGATATTCAACAAAGGTGTAATAGTTGATGACGTTCCTATAAACATGGTTACCGCTCAACAAGCAACTTATAAGAAATAAGATACATAAGCTACATATTCAATACCACAATAGTTTTTAAGGCTATTTCCCCATGAGCTATGTATTGTAAAGACAAAGAATAGAATTTTAAAGGTAGCACTCAAGTAATGTACTTTGGAATGGCAAAAAAATACCATGTAGTAGGTAGGTATGGTGGACACAAATGGCATAGTTTTTGGCTCAAGGATTTGGATGCACGAGAAGAATTCCCTCTCAGTACAAGGCTTAGGCTAGCAAGGTTGTTTGAAGCAAACTCAAGTATAAACCGGTACAGCAAAACTTACATAAGAACATATTGCAAGCATTATAAGACTCTACACTGTCTTCCTTGTTGTTCAAACACCTTAACCAGAAAATATCTAGACTCGGAGAGACCAATCATGCAAACCAAATTTTAACAAGCTCTATGTAGTTCTTCATTAATAGGTGCAAAGTACATGATGCAAGAGCTTAAACATGATCTATATGAGCACAACAATTGCCAAGTATCAAATTATTCAAGACATTATACCAATTACCACATGAAGCATTTTCCGTTTCCAACCATATAACAATGAACGAAGCAGTTTTCAACCTTCGTCATGAACATTAAAAGTAGCACTAAGAACACATGTGTTCATATGCAACAGCGGAGCGCGTCTCTCTCCCATACAAAGAATGCTAGGATCCGATTTTATTCAAACAAAAACAAAAAAAGAAGCAAATAGACGCTCCAAGTAAAGCACATAAGATGTGACTGAATAAAAATATAGTTTCACTAGAGGTGACCTGATAAGTTGTCGATGAAGAAGGGGATGCCTTGGGCATCCCCAAGCTTAGATGCTTGAGTCTTCTTGAAATATGCAGGGATGAACCACAGGGGTATCCCCAAGCTTAGACTTTTCACTCTTCTTGATCATATTTTATCATCCTCCTCTCTTGACCCTTGAAAACTTCCTCCACACCAAACTCGAAACAAACTCATTAGATGGTTAGTGCATAATTGAAAATTCATATATTCATAGGTGACATAATCATTCTTAACACTTCTGGACATTGCACAAAGCTACTGAAAGTTAATGGAACAAAGAAATCCATTCAACATAGCAAAAGAGGCAATGCGAAATAAAAGGCAGAATCTGTCAAAACAGAACAGTCCGTAAAGATGAATTTTTCTGGGGCACTTAACTTGCTCAGATGAAAAATCTCAAATTGAATGAATGTTGCGTACATATCTGAGAATCACGCACGTAAATTGGCAGATTTTTCTAAGTTACCTAAAGACGGGGCTACTCAATTTCGTGACAGCAAGAAATCTGTTTCTGTGCAGTAAACCAAATCTAGTATCAACATTACTATCAAATACTTTACTTGGCACAACAATGCAATAAAATAAAGATAAGAAGAGGTTGCTACAGTAGTAACAACTTCCAAGACTCAAATATAAAACAAAAGTGCTATAGTAAAATAATGGGTTGTCTCCCATAGGCGCTTTTCTTTAACGCCTTTCAGCTAGGCGCAGAAAGTGTGAATCAAGTATTATCAAGAGATGAAGCATCAACATAGGGGTTTGGAGTTTTCTCAACTATGCATTGTATCTTGTCTATGTAAGTTTCAGAGGCCCCTTTTTCATTACTCTTAGGCTTGCTATTCTCATCAAACAAATTTTCAGGAACAATCCAATCATAATTCTTTTCTAGTGCCTCGAACATTCCTAAGAGCTTGCAAGGTATTGATGTCTTAATCTCCCCTTCACAATTAACTTTATTAGTGTACTTTAATCTATCTTTTTCCATTTTTTCAAGGGTATTAGCAAAATTGGTATAAAGGCCAAGCATCTTATATTTAATAAAGACTTTTCTAGCTTCTCTTGCTACATCATCAAATTTTCTAAGAAGGACCTCTAAAACAAAATCTCTCTTTTATTCCTTTTCCATATCAGAGAGTGTAAGAAACATATGTTGAATTATAGGATTAAGATTAACAAATCTAGCTTCCAACACGTGTACTAAAGAAGCGGCAGCAATTTCATAAGTAGGAGCAAGTTCTACCAAGTGTCTATCTTCAAAATCTTCAATTTGTACTAACATGAGTGAAAAAATCTTCTATATTATCTCTTCCAATGATAGACCCTCGTCCTAACGGTATATCTTTCGGAGTGAACTTAGGAGGAAACATGATGAAATAAACAAAAGGTAAATAAAGTAAATGCAAGTAACTAATTTTTTTGTGTTTTTAATATAGATAACGCAAACAAGACAGTAAATAAAGTAAAACTAGTAACTAATTTTGTGTGTGTTTTTGATATAGAGAACAAACAAAGCAGTAAATAAAATAAAGTAAAGCAAGACAAAAACAAAGTAAAGAGATTGGATGTGGGAGACTCCCCTTGCAACGTGTCTTGATCTCCCCGGCAACGGCGCCAGAAAAGTCCTTGCTGGCGTGCAGTTGACGTGGGAGATAAAAATATTTGTGGTGTAACTTTTCTTCAGGTCCCCGGCAACGGCGCCAGAAAAATCCTTGCTGTTGGCGTGGTAGTTAACACACGACCGTTGGGAACCCCAGGAGGAAGGTGTGATGCGTACAGCAGCGAGTTTTCCCTCAGTATGAACCAATGTTATCGAACCAGTAGGAGTCAAGGAACACGTGAAGGTTGTTGGTGACGGAGTGTAGTGCGGCGCAGCACCAGGGATTCCGGCGTCAACGTGGAACCTGCACAACACAATCAAAGTACTCTGCCCCAACGTAACAGTGAGGTTGTCAATCTCACCGGCTTGCTGTAAACAAAGGATTAAACGTATGATGCAGAAAATGTTGTTTGTTTGCGAAGAACAGTAAAGAACAGAGTTTGCAGTAGATTTTATTTCAGATGTAAAAGAATGGACCGGGGTCCACAGTTCACTAGTGGTGTCTCTCCCATAAGATAAATAGCATGTTGGGTGAACAAATTACAGTTGGGCAATTGACAAATAGAGAGGGAATAACAATGCACATACATATCACGATGACTACTATGAGATTTAATTAGGGCATTACGACAAAGTACATAGACCGCTATCCAGAGCATGCATCTATGCCTAAAAGTCCACCTTCGGGTTAGCATCCGCACCCTTCCGGTATTAAGTTGCAAACAACGAGACAATTGCATTAAGTATGGTGCGTAATGTAATCAACAAAAATATCCTTAGACAAAGCATTGATGTTTTATCCCTAGTGGCAACAAGCACATCCACAACCTTAGAACTTTCTGTCACTGTCCCAGATTCAATGGAGGCATGAACCCACTATCGAGCATAAATACTCCCTCTTGGAGTTACAAGTATCAACTTGGCCAGAGCCTCTACTTGCAACGGAGAGCATGCAAGAACATAAACAACACATATATGATAGATTGATAATCAACTTGACATAGTATTCCATATTCATCGGATGCCAACAAACACAACATGTAGCATTACAAATAGATGATCTTGATCATGATAGGCTTCTCTTCGGCAAGATCCTGCTCCGGTGCGCGGGTACGGCAGTTGGGTCATGGGACTCACTGGCCCCCGAGGACGATGATTTTGACGAGGAGGAATTGGCCCTGATGATGCCTCCGGCTTGCAGAAGCTCATCTCTGGTGCTACCCTGGTGTGACCCAGCCGTGACTTCTACTACCCATGGATCTGGAGATAATGGGAGGTGTCCTCGGTCTGTGACGGCGACCGCTCCTCCAACAGGTTCTTGCCCTCCCGATGGGCTGCTCTGACCCTACCATGTTGGTTGAGGGGCTCAGGTCCTTGGCGGTGCTATCGGTTGCCTCGGGTGGCTTAGCCGAAGTGCCCCTTCCCGAAGGACGACAACGAGGATGACGAGCTCCGTGGTTGCTGTTGGCCTCCTCTAGTGGCGTTGCTTCCGGCTCAGATCACAATATCGATGATATTCCCCATGATGAAGAGGTGCCAGCTGAGCCTTGTGGAGGACTCTGTACGGCTGTTGATGCTCTTGGAGGTGATGATGACTAGGTACATGTGGGTCGGGGCGGCCGCCTCGGCCATGAGCCATTGTCTTTTCTTCGAAAGGAAGGCCTCGAGCGTAGTCTCTCCTTCAAGTGTTTGGCTTGTGGGAGATGCTTTCGGTGCCTCGTGCGCACCACCAGGTGAGCACATGTCGCCAGCCTTTCAGATGCATCTGTTGTCATTGTCCTAGTTATCCAGCGATATTCTGTCATGCGCGCTTTCCCACCGGTCGTTCTCCTGATGCTCGTGCTCTCTCTCCGGACGCGCGTGCTCCTTGTCAGCGGAGCCGCTCTCTGTTCGCTCTGCCTTGTCTTCCCTCGGCGTCCAAGATTTGAGTTGAGGTCGTGTGCCGCTTGTCATCGGCTGCGACATCGCCTCCAAGGCCCTCTCCATGGTGTTGCAAGGAGTTCAATGTCGACGCTAGTGTCGAATCTCACCTTCATTGCCCGTTTGCCTTGCTGCGCTTGGAGCTTGCGCAGTTGGTTGCTAACCACGTCAAGGATGCGTCTCGCCCCGTTTGTGAAGAGGTGGCTAGTGATACGTCTCAAACGTATCTATAATTTCTTATGTTCCATGCTAGTTTTATGACAATACTCACATGTTTTATACACACTTTATATCATTTATATGCATTTTACGGCACTAACCTATTAACGAGATGCCGAAGCGCCAGTTCCTGTTTTCTGCTGTTTTTGGTTTCAGAAATCTTACACAGGAAATATTCTCGGAATTAAACGAAACAAAAGCCCACGATCTTATATTTCACGGAAGGTTCCAGAGCACCGAAGAGGGGCCAGAGGGGAGCCAAGGGGGCCACACCCTACATGGCGGCGCGGCCAAAGGGGGGGGCGCCCCCCTATGGTGTGGGACCCTCGGGACCCCTCCGAGGCTGCCCTTCCGCCTATAAAGTCTCTCCATCACGAAAACCCTAAAAACATAAGCCACGATACGAGAAAAGTTCCAGAGCCACCGCCATCGCGAAGACAAGTTTCGGGGGACATAAGTCTCTGTTCCGGCACGCCGCCGGGACGGGGAATTGCCCCCGGAGTCATCTCCATCGACATCACCGCCATCTTCATCGCCGTTGCTGTCTCCCATGATGAGGAGGGAGTAGTTCTCCCCCGAGGCTGAGGGCTCTACCGGTAGCTATGTGGTTCATCTCTCTCCCATGGTGTGATCTATATGAATATGTAGATGTTACTCTTGTCTATTATGCACTCTAGAGGTTACTTTAATATGAACTCCGGATGTTGTGGAGCTTGTTTACTCCGGCTTGAGGTGTGCTCTTGTAGCCCTAGACAATGAATGGTGTTTGTTATCCAACAAGAGAGTGTTTGAGAGTAGTATTTATTTGTTCATCTATGTGATCATAGGCTTTACAATCTAGATGTCATATGCTATTCAAGTGTTTTATTATGTGAACTTTGGAGTTACTGTGACCTCGGTGTAATGGTGACAGTGTGTGCGCCGTGTGTAACTCCCTTATGAATTGTGGTGTGTTAGTACCTCCTATGAATGCTCACGGTGACGGTGTGGGGTGTTTATTAGTACTTGGGAATACACCTTTGAGGTGTGCTTTTGCACACTTGCCCAATGAATTTGAGTTCTTTATTCAACAGGAGAGTAGTATGATGAAGTGCTTATTTATATTCAATTATGATTGCAATGTTGAGAGTGTCCACTAGTGAAAGTAGGATCCCTAGGCCTTGTTTCTAAGCATTGAAACACCGTTTCCAACAAGTTCTGCTACATGTTTGCTTGCTGCCATCTTTATTTCAGATTGCAATTACTACTTACAATCATCCATTATACTTGTATTTCACTATCTCTTCGCCGAACTAGTGCACCTATACATCTGACAAGTGTATTAGGTGTGTTGGGGACACAAGAGACTTCTTGTATCGTAATTGCAGGGTTGCTTGAGAGGGATATCTCTCGACCTCTACCTCCCTGAGTTCGATAAACCTTGGGTGATTCACTTAAGGGAAACTTGCTGTTGTTCTACAAACCTCTGCTCTTGGAGGCCCAACACTGTCTACAGGAATAGAAGCGTGCGTAGACATCAAGCTATTTTCTGGCGCCGTTGCCGGGTAGGTAAGGTAAAAGGAATTCACATCCTCCAACTACTAAGCTATTTCCTAGCACTGTTGCCGGTGTGTGAGTGCTCGAAGGTATTTCCTTTAGATCCTGCAATTATATCTTTTTGTTTCTTGTTTTTATTTTCACTAGTTAGGCTTAATGGAAAACAACAAAAATATTAGAGATCTTTATAGTATTTATCTTGAATTAGGACATGATGTGTTTGAAGAGAGAATTAAAAAACCCATGGAACTTTGTTTGCAAAATAGTTGTAGCAATTTTATTAGCATGAACTCTTTGAACACTATTATTGCTAATGCTATGGAAGAATTTAAGCTTGGGGAGGTCGGTTTTGATGAAGATGATATTTTTAGTCCCCCAAGTTTTGAGGAGAAAATTTACTTTGATGATACTTTGCCTCCAATTTATGATGATTACAATGATGAATATGATATTTTCAGTCCACCTACTATTGAGGAGAAAATTAATTATGATTACAATATGCCTCCTATATATGATGATTATGGTGATGAGAATAATAATGAAGGCTATCTTATTGAATTTGCACCCACTACAATTAATAGTAATGATTATGCTTATGTGGAGAGTAATAATTTTATGCATGTAGCTCATGATAAGAATGTTTCATGTGATAGTTATATTGTTGAGTTTGTTCATGATGCTACTGAAAGTTATTATGAGAGAGGGAAACATGGTTATATGCATCTTAATAATATTAAGTTTCCCCTCTTTATGTTGAGAATTTTGAAGTTACTCGTGTTTTATCTTCCTATGCTTGTCACTTTGTTCTTCATGAATTTCTTTGTGTACAAGATTCTTATGCATAGGAAGTGGGTTAGGCTTAAATGTGTTTTGAATTTGCTTCTTGATGCTCTCTTTTGCTTCAACTCTTATTTCTTGCGTGAGCATCATTAAAATTACTGAGCCCATCTTAATGGCTATAAAGAAAGCACTTCTTGGGAGATAACCCATGTTTTTATTTTGCTACTGTTTTGTTGTGTCTTGGAAGTTGTTACTACTGTAGCAACCTCTCCTTATCTTTACTTTATTGCATTGTTGTGCCAAGTAAAGTCTCTAATAGAGGGTTGATGCTAGATTTGGATTTCTGCGCAGAAACAGATTTCTATCTGTCACGAATTTGAGTAGGTCTCTTTGTAGGAAACTCAGAAAAATCTGCCAATTTTCATGCGTGTTCCTCAGATATGTACGCAACTTTCATTAGTTTTGAGTTTTCTGATTTGAGCAACGGAAGTACCTCTTAAAAATTCGTCTTTACTGGATGTTCTGTTTTGACAGATTCTGTCTCTGTTTTTTGCATTGTCTCTTGTGGACTTTAAGTAAGGTTTTCTAGACGTGGAGAGCTGTAGCTAATGTTTTATAGAGTTCTTGCAATGTGTCGCTACAGGACCAAAGAGGATTAAAGTTTTTTGAGTACTAACCCCTCTAATGAAGTTTATGAGAAATTTGGTGTGGCAGAAGTTTTCAAGGGTCAAGAGAGGAGGATGATATATGATCAAGAAGAGTGAAAAGTCTAAACTTGGGGATGCCCCCGTGGTTCATCCCTGCATATTTCAAGAAGACTCAAGCGTCTAAGCTTGGGGATGCCCAAGGCATCCCCTTCTTCATCAACAACTTATCAGGTCACTTCTAGTGAAACTATATTTTTATCCAGTCACATCTTATGTTCTTTACTTGGAGCGTCTGTTTGTTTTTATTTTTGTTTTTGTTTGAATAAATTCGGATCCTAGCAATCCATGTGTGGGAGAGAGACACGCTCCGATGTTTCATATGAACACTGGTGTTCTTAGCTTTACTTTTAATGTTCATGGCGAAGGTTGAAACTGCTTCGTTCATTGTTATTTGGTTGGAAACAGAAAATGCTTCATGTGCTCATTGGTATATGGTCTTGAATAATTCGATACTTGGCAATTATTTTGCTCAATAGATCATGTTTAAGCTCTTGCATCATGTAGTTTAAACCTATTAGTGGAGAACTACCGTAGAGCTTGTTGAAATTTGGTTTGCATGATTGGTCTCTCTAAAGTCTAGATATTTTCTGGTGAAGTGTTTGAACAACAAGGAAGACAGTGTAGAGTCTTATAATGCTTGCAATATGTTCTTATGTAAGTTTTGCTGTACCAGTTCATACTTGTATTTGCTTCAAACAACCTTGCTAGCCAAATCCTGTATTGAGAGGGAATACTTCTCGTGCATTCAAATCCTTGAGCCAAAACCTATGCCATTTGTGTCCACCATACCTACCTACTATGTGGTATTTCTCTGCCATTCCAAAGTAAATTACTTGAGTGCTACCTTTAAAATTTCATTCCTTGTCTTTGCAATATATAGCTCATGGGAAAATAGCCTTAAAAACGATTGTGGTAAAGAATATGTAGCTTATGTATCTTATTTCTTATAAGTTGCTTGTTGAGCGGTAACCATATTTCTGGGGATGCCATCAACTATTACACCTTTGTTGAATATCATGTGAGTTGCTATGCATGTTCGTCTTGTCTGAAGTAAGGGCGATTTATCATGATCAAATGGTTTGAGTATGCATATTGTTAGAGAAGAACATTGGGCCGCTAACTAAAGCCATGAATCATGGTGGAAGTTTCAGTTTGGGCATTAATCCTCAATCTCTTATGAGAATATTATCTGTTGTTGAATGCTTATGCATTAAAGAGGAGTCCATTATCTGTTTTCTATGTTGTCCCGGAATGGATGTTCTTAGTTGAGATCTATCAAAAACGAGAAATCAAATGCGATCTATCTCCTTGGACCTTTGTACATGCGGCATAGATGTACCCCCTTGTGACACTTGGTTGAAACATATGTTATGCAATGATAATCCATGTAAATCCAAGCTAATTAGGACAAGGTGCGAGCACTATTGGTATTCTATGCATGAGGCTTGCAACTTATAGGATGTCTTATGCATAACACATATGAATTATTACTACCGTTGACAAACTTGTTTCTATGTTTTCAAAATAAAAGCTCTAGCACAAAAATAGTAATCCATGCTTCCTCTCGCGAAGGGCTTTTCTTTTACTTTATGTTGAGTCAGTTTACCTACTTCCTTCTATCTTAGAAGCAAACACTTGTGTCAACTGTGTGCATTGATTCCTACATACTTGCTTATTTGCACTCATCATATTACTTTGTGTTGACAATTATCCATGAGATATACATGTTGAAGTTGAAAGCAACTCGCTGAAACTTATATCTTCCTTTGTGTTGCTTCAAAACTTTCTACTAAGAATTTATTGCTTTGTGAGTTAACTCCTATGCAAGTCTTATCGATGCTTGTCTTGAAAGTACTATTCATGAAAAGTCTTTGCTATATGATTCAGCTTGTTTAGTCATTGTCTTTACCATTGCTTTGAATCACTTCATTCATCTCATATGCTTTACAATAGTATTGATCAAGATTATGATAGCAGCATGTCACTTCGTAAATTATCCTTGTTATCGTTTACCTACTCGAGGGCGAGTAGGAACTAAGCTTGGGGATGCTTGATACGTCTCAAACGTATCTATAATTTTTTATGTTCCATGCTAGTTTTATGACAATACTCACATGTTTTATACACACTTTATATCATTTATATGCATTTTCCGGCACTAACCTATTAACGAGATGCCGAAGCGCCAGTTCCTGTTTTCTGCTATTTTTGGTTTCAGAAATCTTACACAGGAAATATTCTCGGAATTGGACGAAACAAAAGCCCACGATCTTATATTTCACGGAAGGTTCCAGAGTACCGAAGAGGGGCCAGACGGGAGCCAAGGGGGCCCCACCCCACATGGCGGCGCGACCAAAGGGGGGGCGCGCCCCCCTATGGTGTGGGACCCTCGGGACCCCTCCGAGGCTGCCCTTCCGCCTATAAAGTCTCCCCGTCGCGAAAACCCTAAAAACATAAGCCACGATACGAGAAAAGTTCCAGAGCCGCCGCCATCACGAAGACAAGTTTCGGGGGACAGAAGTCTCTGTTCTGGCACGCCGCCGGGACGGGGAATTGCCCCCGGAGTCATCTCCATTGACATCACCGCCATCTTCATCGCCGTTGCTGTCTCCCATGATGAGGAGGGAGTAGTTCTCCCCCGAGGCTGAGGGCTCTACCGGTAGCTATGTGGTTCATCTCTCTCTCCCATGGTGTGATCTATATGAATATGTAGATGTTACTCTTGTCTATTATGCACTCTAGAGGTTAATTTAATATGAACTCCGGATGTTGTGGAGCTTGTTTACTCCGGCTTGAGGTGTGCTCTTGTAGCCCTACACAATGAATGGTGTTTGTTATCCAACAAGAGAGTGTTTGAGAGTAGTATTTATTTGTTCATCTATGTGATCATAGGCTTTGCAATCTAGATGTCATATGCTATTCAAGTGTTTTATTATGTGAACTTTGGAGTTACTGTGACCTCGGTGTAATGGTGACAGTGTGTGTGCGCCGTGTGTAACTCCCTTATGAATTGTGGTGTGTTAGTACCTCCTATGAATGCTCACGGTGACGGTGTGGGGTGTTTATTGGTACTTGGGAATACGCCTTTGAGGTGTGCTTTTGCACACTTGCCCAATGAATTTGAGTTCTTTATTCAACAGGAGAGTAGTATGATGAAGTGCTTATTTATATTCAATTATGATTGCAATGTTGAGAGTGTCCACTAGTGAAAGTAGGATCCATAGGCCTTGTTTCTAAGCATTGAAACACCGTTTCCAACAAGTTCTCGCTACATGTTTGCTTGCTGCCATCTTTATTTCAGATTGCAATTACTACTTACAATCATCCATTATACTTGTATTTCACTATCTCTTCGCCGAACTAGTGCACCTATACATCTGACAAGTGTATTAGGTGTGTTGGGGATACAAGAGACTTCTTGTATCATAATTGCAGGGTTGCTTGAGAGGGATATCTCTGACCTCTACCTCCCTGAGTTCGATAAACCTTGGGTGATTCACTTAAGGGAAACTTGCTGCTGTTCTACAAACCTCTGCTCTTGGAGGCCCAACATTGTCTACAGAAATAGAAGCGTGCGTAGACATCAGCTAGTCTCAAGCTGTTGTTGTTGGTATTTCTTTGGAGCAAATAGAGGCATGTTCTTCTGGTGGGAAGGAGCTTGACACCGTGCATGCTTCGTTTCCGCTTGGCTCTACGGTGCAGAAGTCATATGTGGTTGAAGATGAACATCTCTATAGTTGTTCGTCTCATCGTGGCAGCCCCGTCTGGTCGTTGTGTCGGCTATCTCTGAGAGCGAGCGCTTTGATAGGATCTTGGCTTCGGTACAGATCACGCCAGATCTACATGAGTTGTGTGGGGATTCATCTGTGGTGTTTCCGTCGGTGTTAGGCTTGGATGCGGCTTCTCCGCCGAGTGAGTTACTTGGCTTTGAGAAGAGTGGTGTCGTTGATGCAGAAGTCTCTCCTGAGTCTGGCAGGCATATGGTTCCTTTTAATGATGGGAATGCTAAGTCTAGACTGTTGGCAAACATGCTAGGAGCTATCGTCGTTAGAGAGGTTTGTGATTTCCTTGCCACCCTGGCTGATGCTTACCCCGGTTCTGCAGGTGATTGATGCCATGTCTTTTATGTTTGGAGTGTCCGCTCGTGTCGATGTGTGGTCCGTTGTATTGGCTAGAGTGGGTGTTGCCTTGTAGTTTAGGTCCCAGTTCGGGTGGTTGTGGGTGTGTTAAGGTGTGTGAGGTTGTTGTTGTTGTTGTTGTTGTTGTTGTTGTTGTAGGTTTTTGCCCAGGCTTTTTCATAAAAACTGGGCACCTTAAAGTGTTTGCCTCTGGTATAAAAAAGAGTAAATTCCAATTTTTACCCTCTACTTTGATAATTTTAACACTAATTACCCCATTTAGAAATTTGTCATCCTAATTACATCATTTAGCAAAAATTGTGCCAATTTTAATCCCTTCTTAAATTTTGTGAGTATTTTTATCGATGGATGCCAGTGCCAGGTACAGTCACGTGTCAATTTGTTTAATTCTATAACTATTAGACGAAAAAAGCAAATCAAACAATTGACCACGCTCATATACCATGTTAATGTTTAAGAATAATTTACCACAATCAAGTGCTCTTCCTTCCCATAGAGTATGCAAGTACTTCTCTTTATTCTACAATGAAGGATAGGTTGTGCCTTACGTGAAAGAAAGATCTGACTGTGCCGTGCTTAAGCCGACCAAAACCTATGCTACGTCAAACTGAACACCACTCCTTGTCCGTTGATCTATTAAAAGGGGTAAAAGTTAGCAACACTTTTGCTAAATGGGGTAATTTGAAAAAAATTAGCTAAATGGAATAATTAGTGTCAAAAATATCAAATTAGCGGTAAAAACAGGAATTTGCTCTAAAAAAAAGTGCATCCCCGTTGAAGAACCTTCTTGTCACTTTTTTTTCGCGAACAAAAGCTTCTTGTCAGTTGTCACTGTCTGGGCCGCAGCAACTACAATGCTACAGTCTGAGGCGAGAACCGATTATCGTTCAGTTTTAAAATGTTAGTTCAGTTTAATATGGCACGGCAGTTCTGAACTTAACCATCGATCGATTTCGCTCGCCTCTTCGGAGTTTTATATGTTCTTTCAAAGTAGTTCACTTCCTTTATTTAATTTAGTTCAGTCAAAAATTCCATTCGCTCTTGCTGTTCCATAGGAAGCTACGTGCTAATTGTTGGACCTAATCTCCCTTTCGCCCATTACTTACCAAGATGTTCAACCATAAATACCAACACACACGAGTTACAAGATCTCAACCAGCAAACGAGCCACAGAGTCAGTTTCACAGCCCAGCTCAATTCTGAATCATCGAGCACCTAAAGACAAGCCCACCCGCGCCACCTCTTCCCAATTGCGTGTCAGCATGGTTTCCTCAGCTGAGTTCAGGCGCGTGTTCGCGGCATTCGACCAGGACGGCGACGGCAAGATCTCCGAGGCCGAGCTGCGGCTCTGCATGAAGGCGGCACTTGGCGGCGACATGTCGGCCGAGGAGGTGCAGGCCCTGATGGCGACCGCGGACACCGATGGCGACGGATTTCTGGATGAAGAGGAGTTCGTGAGACTGGTGGAAGAGGCGGGTACTCGGGAGGAAGAGGGAGACAGGTGCAGGGAGGCGTTCGGGATGTACGAGATGCAAGGCAGAGGCTGCATCACGCCGCTGAGCCTGAAGCTGATGATGAGCAGGCTGGGCTTGCACCTGGACGTCGACGAGTGCCAGGCCATGATCCGAAGATTCGACATGAACGGAGACGGGGTGCTCACCTTCGACGAGTTCAAGACCATGATGATGATGGGTTAATGATATTGGGCTGACTGAGAAGAGATGCGCTATGCATCGCTGTTCATTGGATTGAGCCGTTCGTTCACACACAGATAAAAAAATGTACCTTCATTCTGTGTATTACTCGTGACCCGTCTGGTCCAACGTAAATTCAGTAATTTGTAATCTTTGATTCGACGAATAACATTGAAAATGCTAAATCACCGAATAATCTGTGATGTTACTGTAACATAATAATTCATGTTTATTCTAGCGAAGCGACCAGCTGAAGAAGTATGGCCTAACGAAGTGACTAGCTAAGAAGTGTGGCCTAGCGAAGTGAGCTGCTGGAGAAGTATCTCCTTACAAATGGAATATCATTTGCCGCCCCAAAGATTACGGGCCGTTTGAGTATCAAGGTACTTTAAATAATAAAGAAATAGGCATCTACAAATGCGGAAATGCTCATTTGATCCCGGGCACAAATGCTCCCGTATTCTGTAAGCTTTATTCAGCTGATCAGATGGGGTCCACTCGTGTGTCTCACGTCATAATGAATGGGCAGCTAGTAGTCTTTGCGGTGTAGAGGAGTCCCAAACCAGGCACCATGGGGCCAAACCCTCTCTCATTCAATGCCATTGACTTTGCTAACTGGTATGCTGCACGGTAGGTCTGTAGAAACTAGGCCCAGCACACATCTCCATGCTCTTACTTGCGATGCAGATATCATGTGCATATGCGCTCGAGAGCAGAAATGCCTTGTTCCTACAAATGACTCTTTAAAAAACTTCACAAGGATGGGGTGTGGCAAGAGTTATTGGATGCTGTGCTGCCAGCTGACAGCAGTCACCTGCACAGCGACCACAGCAGCGGAGCTAATGCCGACAGCGTCGGACAACAGCGTGGTGCGGTGACAGCCACTGTCATGTCGCCAGCTGTCCAGGCGCTGCAGTGTGCTGCTGATACGGCTGTGGCGAGCCCTCTGCTGGCCAATGACGTGCAAGGAACCGAGCGGAGGCTGCAGATTGCTGCTGACAGCCGCGTGGTGGAGCCTCTACTGGCCAATGAGAAGGAGCAGGTCGGGCATGCAGGGGACAGGCGGGGCAGAGGCGCTGCAGCCAAGGTGGGATCGGATGCGGTCACACACAAAGGTGCCAGACAGCTGTTTTCGCATGCTTTGACGCAGAAGATCCCAACAACTGCAGATTCTAATAGAGATGCTGTCAATGGAGACCGGGCCAATCATTGGGCAATTGATGAGCCAATGATGAGGCCAGCGGTGGATGCTCTGGGTAGATCATCTGTGCATGGCAATGGTATGGGCGATGGTGTGTTTTCTCAGAGTCCGAATTTTAATGATATATGTTTGTCATATAATTTTTTGCAACCTCATTCTCATGGATGTCATGTTGCTGATGCAGCTGGTTCGTTGGAACCCGTGGTCAAACAAATGGAAAATGCTATGGGAAGCTCCTTGGTTCAAAAGAAAGGGGAGATACATACAGTTGATTCTCAGGGAACAATGAGGGATGCCTCATCTATGAATACTGCTGGTGGGTCTCTTCTCCCTTCTGAGTTTTCATCTAATAATGACATACATACTACATCTATATCTTTAGTTGACAATGGTTCTGTATCTCACTGCCCTTCTATAGAGGAGGTAATCGCATTTGGGGGAATTCTGAAGCCCACTAGTGGTGTGAGGTCGACTACCCGGTTGGGTGGCCAACCTAATGCCGACATGCCTCAGATGGAAAAGGCGATGAAGAAGGCGCAGTTGCGTGATGAATCATTCTCTTCAGGTCATTTCACTATTCCCGTGCACTCTATTATTAATATTCCAGATTCTGAGATAGTTAAGAGAGAGGATCGCTTAGGTATATCCTTAGGTAATTCAGCTGGTGAGATAGGTAAATCTGTTAAATGGCTTCAAATGGTGGAAGAGGAACGTATTTTAACAATTTTGGAAAAAAAAGAATGAAATGGAGAATATGGAGGAAGGTCTGGAGACTCTTGTATTGTCAAAAGTGTCCACCCTCTGTGAGGATTTGATTGATGATGATGATATCCATCTGGATTTGGATGATCACCTGGAACATCTTAACTAGTGGTGAAGGTTAAAAAAATTAGACAAATGAAAGTTTATGATACTAGCAATATCATAATGGAGAATATGGAGTACTAGGAAAAGAATTAAAAACAATTTTCATAATGCAGAATCTAAAAGGTATTAATTGGAATCCAAGAGGTTTTGGCGATACTGCGAAGCATTTGTTTGTCAAAGAGGCGATTCGTGAACATAAATTAGATTTCATAGCTTTGTTGGAAACTGGGAGATCTAATTTCTCGATTCCTTTTTTGAACCAATTAGCGGCAGGATATGGTATTCTAGTGGGAATAAACTCCAATATGCTACAAGTGTTAAATGTAAGTACGGGAGATTTTTGTGTTAAGCTTCATATCAAATGTAAGAGAGATGGTTTTGAATGGATTCTGGTGCCGGTCTATGGGGCTGCCCAAGATGAGCACAAAGCTGAATTTTTGGCTGAATTAGTGAGAACTTGTGAATCTGAATCGCTACCTATGTTGGTAGGGGTGATTTCAATATTATTCGTAAAAGGGAGGAGAAAATAATGATAATTTCAAAGCGCGTTGGCTTTTTGTTTTTAATGCAATTATTGAGCACCTGAACTTGCGTGAAATTGCTCTCATTGGGAGACAATTTACATGGGCAAGTAGGAGAAATGAACCTACATTTGAAAAGCTGGATAGAGTTTTAGCATCAACCTCGTGGGAACAAAAATTTCCTTTGGTGACTGTTAGAGCTTTAACTAGAGCAGAATCTGATCATACTCCAATACTGATTGATTCAGGAGTGAAAGCACACCTGGGCAATCAAGCAACATTCTCTTTTGAGCTACATTGGTTGCGTTAAGAGGTTTTTTTTGACATGGTAGTAAAGGAGTGGAACTCAGTTATAGGTGGAGCTAGTATGATGGAGGTTTGGTTGAAGAAGCTAAGACATATAAGAAGATTTCTTAAGGGATGGGCAAAAAATCAGAGTGGAAAATACAAGAGAGCGAAGGTCAAACATATTCAGGAAGGGGGTAATAATATGAGATATTTTCACTTAATAGCAAATGGTAAACATCGAAAGAAGAAAATCTTCCAACTTGAACAGCAAGAGGGGACTATTGTTGGGGAAGATAATCTAAAAGTATATATTAATGAATTCTATAAGAAGTTATTTGGAGCACCGACACCAACAAATATATCTTTAGTGAGGACGAGATTAATGATATCACACAAATATCATCAATTGAAAATGAGATCTTGACGGCCCCTTTTACTTAAGAGGGGGTTCTCCAAGCTATCTCACAAATGGAGCAGAATAAAGCTCCTGGGCCGGATGGCTTTCCAACTGAATTCTATCAAAAAATTTGGGAAGTAATAAAAGGTGACCTAATGGCTCTGTTTACACAGTTTACTAATGAGGATTTGCCCCTTTATAAATTGAATTTCAGAGTTATCACATTATTACCCAAAAAAGAGAATGCGGTTCAGATTCAACAATATAGACCTATTTGTTTACTTAATGTCTGTTTTAAGATATTCACTAAAGTTGGTACTAATCGCATATCTGGGATTGCCCCGAGAGTTATAAGGCCAACTCAATCCGCATTCATGCCAGGTAGAAATATTTTGGAAGGGGTAGTCATACTTCATGAAACGATTCATGAGTTACATAATAAGAAGATGGAGAGAGTGTTATTTAAGATTGATTTTGAGAAAACATACGATAGGGTAAAATGACTTTTTTACAGCAAACATTAAGAATGAAAGGTTTTGCTCCAGAATGGGATAGATTAGTGCAACAATTTGTGCAAGGTGGTAGTATTGGGGTGAAGGTTAATGATGACATTGGTCATTATTTCCAAACAAAAAAAGATCTAAGGCAAGGGGACCCTCTGTCTCCAATGCTTTTTAAAATTGTGGTGGATATGCTTGCCATCTTAATTGAACGAGCCAAAGAGGATGGTCAAGTCGGAGGATTAATTCCCCATTTAGTTGAGGGAGGTCTCTCTATACTACAATATGCCGATGATACTATCCTTTTTTTTGGAACATGACCTCAACAAAGTTGTGAACATGAAACTAATCTTGTGTCTTTTTGAAGAACTATCGGGACTCAAGATTAATTTCCATAAAAGTGAGATTTTTTGTTTTGGAAAGGCAAAAGAGGAGGAAGAACAGTACAAGCAGATCTTTGGATGTGATGTTGGACAACTTCCTTTTAGATACTTAGGTATTCCAATCCATTACAAAAAAAATCAGGAATGCAGATTGGTATTTGGTAGAAACACGGTTTGAGAGTAAATTAGGATGCTGGAAAGGGAAGTTACTATCCTATGGTGATATGTTAGTGCTTATTAACTCAGTATTAACTAGCTTACCGATGTTTATGGTGTCTTTCCTGCAAATACCCGTTGGGGTAAGGAAACGTTTGGACTTCTATAGATCTAGATTCTTTTGGAAGTCCGACGAAAACAAAAGAAAGTACCGGCTTACAAAATGGAACATTGTTTGTAGACCGAAGGATCAAAGGGGCTTAGGTATTGAAGTTCTTGAAATCAAAAATAGATGTTTATTGAGTAAATGGCTTTTTAAATTTCTTAATGAGGATGGGGTGTGGCAGGAGTTGCTACATAACAAATACCTAAGACAGAAAACATTATCGGAGGTTCAAGCGAAACTGACTGACTCTCCATTCTGGAAAGGTCTAATGGAAGTCAAACATGAGTTCTTTTTCAGGGGTTTTTTCAAAGTGGGTAATGGATTGCAGACCTGCTTCTGGGAAGATACCTGGTTAGGCAAGACTCCATTGGCTCAACAATATTCGTCGCTATATAATATTGTCCATCATAAGAACGTCACAGTTGCACAGGTGTTAGGCCAGTCACCGCTGAATATTACATTTAGAAGAGTGTTAAATGGTAATAAATGGACTCTGTGGTTGCAATTATGTAGGAAACTAATGGTCGTGCATTTGAATGATGAGGAAGATCGTTTTATCTGGGAATTAACACCAAATGGTTTGTTTACAGTGAAGTCGATGTATGAAGATCTTATGTGTGACCATACCCCCTTTCTGAGAAAATATCTATGGAAGGTTAAAATTTCGCTAAAAATTAAGATTTTTATGTGGTTCTTAAGTAATAAGGTGTTACTAACTAAGGACAACCTAGCTAAACGTCATTGGAATGGGTGTACAAAATGTGTTTTCCATGGGGAACAGGAGACCATCCAAAACCTTTTTATTGAATGCCCTTTAGCTAAACTCTTATGGCGTACAGTTAATTTTACCTATGATCTTCCACCTTCCGCCAATATTACTAATATGTTTGGTAATTGGTTAAATGGAGTAGATAGACAATCTAAAGCGTATATCCGGATTGGGGTTTCTGCTTTATGTTGGTCTATTTGGAGGAGCAGGAATGATATAATTTTTAATTAAAACCCTCTTTTCATTTCTTGCAGGTTATCCATATGGTTTCCCATTGGGTCCAGCTTTGAGCCCTGCTTTCTCCGAAGGGACAGCGGGATGCTATGGTTTCTGGATGCACACGTCTCCTGATGGTCGTCCAGGATATCTTGTGCCAGGCGACATACTAGAAGGCTATGTTGAGTTGTAGTCATAGTATGTTACTCTTTCGATGGTTGATTCTTGTATCAATCCTTGATGTTCGTGAGTTGTAAACAATGTTACTTTGAATTTCTAATAAAAGGCCGTGTGCATCATCATGATGCAGAAGCCGGGGAATACCCCCATTTCGAAAAAATGAATATTTGCAAGGGATTCATGATCCAAGTGATAGATAGTGTTGTTACCTTCTGGAGGTTGTGTCCCACCTAGAAGGTTATGTTTCACTTGAAAACCTTCGTGGTAACTGTGAAGGATATAGGAGTTTCTAAAGACCGACGATCCTTTACAAAGCGCGGATATCTGCCAATGTGATTGAGCATGAATTTCGTGTCATTATCTCGAGAAATTATATGGATCAAGGTGATCAAAGCTTTGAGTCCTTAGGACTTTGTATTCCAACCTCCTCCAATGAGGTCGCATGATAAATCATGTGTTTGTGATTTCCTATCTATACTCACTTATTTTTTTCAGAATCCACTCTTTTTTGGCAAGTTTATCTTCGTATTTCGCATACACAACGTGTCTTAGGCCACAAGTTGAATTTTTTTTGCTAAAAACAACCAACCTTGTTTAATTTTGTTTGATCGCCTATTCACCCATCCCTTCTAGTTGATCATTGTTGATCTTCAAAATTTTCACAAAATCCAACGAGCTTCAAGAGAGCAAAAAGGATTCCCCCCATGTTGACGTTGTTGGACTATCTAAGAGACCAAATTAGTCTGAGATTAGTGCTTTGGGTTGTTACATCTTGGCCCTCCTTATAGAACACGGATGTTCCTATCCACACCATTACAAACCCATCTCTCCTTAGTCCTCATCTTTATCGGCGTGAGCTCCTCAACTCTCTCCTCTTTCTGAGTGGAGGTTGTCGATGGGAAGGTGGCGGCTGCTCGTGGGATGGAGGAGGGACGACGGGAAGGGATGCAGTAGTTTGCAGGGTGGGAAAGGAGGGCCGCATTGGGAAGGGATGCCTTTGTAGTCGGTGTTGCGGGCGGCGACCTTCTCTCTCCTGTTAGATTTGGGCATGTATTTGTTGTATGTTGGTAACTTCATAAAGCATGTATAAAACTATGTTTTAGAGGTGGAGGAAGGAAAAATAAACGTGTAACAGAATGAAGCAACAAAAAGAAAAAGAAACATTTAAATATGAACTAAATATATGGTCTGTTGTGTAAATTAAGATGGATGACGTGGGCATTACCCTTCGGGTAACCAGTATTGCCCTATCTGATATTGACAAGTTGGAGGCCCATAAAGCTACCAGAAGGCGAGATGGGCCACTAGGCCGGTGCGTCAGAAGATTCCTTGGCGGACAAGATCAGGAAACGGGCGAACAAGGAAAGATTAGATCTAATCTACTGTAAACCTAGTTGTCCTCGGGTAGGACCCTTGAGACCTAGCCTCCTATATAAAGGCCAGGAGAGGGCCTGCCGAGGGACACAATCAATCTTAGCAGCAATAGCCAACAGAAGCTTAGAACTAGGTTACCCTAGCAACTAGCATCTCGACGAGATCACAGCCGAACTATTCGGCACCCCATTGTAACCTGTTTTCATCATAATCAAAGAACAAGACGAGCGGGACGTAAGGGTTTTACCTCATCGAGGGCCCCGAACTCGGGTAAATCGCTCTCCCCGCTTGTCTGTGTACCGATGTCTCGTGTCAGCTTGCAGGATTCCATCAACCCCAAGCCCCTATCGGAGGGCATTGCCGAGGAGCCCCCTCGACAATTGGCGCCATCTGTGGGAAACCTGTCGGTACAAGGCAGGGCATCGGCAGTACCAGTCACATCTGCAGCGTTCGTGCTTGAGTCACCAACACCCTCCAACCCGAAGGATTCGATCCGCTTCGGATCTTTCGAGTTCGTACCTCACCTCAAAACGTCGCACTCAGTTCCTATGGAATCGTGTGACAACATGACCACTACCTTTGGAAGCGTCCACTTTATCATCGACCCCAAGGGCTTTCTTCGTCTTCCAACGACAGATGCGTCTGATTTCAGGCCCTCGGTTTCGGCAGAGAATACCTTGGCAACAACTTCGGGAATTCCGCCCAGGAGCATGCATGGAAACAGCCAAGGAAGCTTTGACCTCGCGACAGCAAGGAAGAAAAGGCGAAGGGAATTATGCTATGGAGAAGAAGAACGTGCAACGCCTCATCCTCGCCAGTCCGAACGGGAACAGGAGGGCATGCAATCGATCCATGGCCGCGCTCGTTCGCCGCACCTGACAGCCACGGAGCAACTCGATGCACCATGCTATCTCCACTCCTATTTCGACCCAAAGGACGGTCGAGAGAAATCCAGTCACCTGTTAAGGAACTGCCGACACTTCTTGGAGATCCGTCAGTTCTGCGATGACCTCAGGAGTGAAGCTATATCAAGAGTCCACATGATGGAGAAGAGAGCGAGATCCTATGGCTATCGGGCGGAGCCGTACGTGCCAGAGCCATACGTGCAGAAGCCATATGAACCAATGGAGAAGGACGAGTATGTACCAGCCGAGGTATTCCCAGAGCCGCGTGGGTAGGTCAGCATGATTCATAAAACCAGCTTTTCAAAAAGAGAAATCAAGAAATTCTCGCGGGAAGTGAAGTATGCGGAAGTCGCTATGGTCGACACACCCGAATTCATCAACTGGTCGGAACAAAGCATCTCCTTCGACAGAACGGATCACCCAAAAGCCGTTCCTAGACCCGGCCATGCAGCTCTAGTCCTCGAGGCACAGATCGGAGGGTACAACATGAGCAAAGTATTCATGGACGGAGGAAGCGGCCTAAATTTACTATTTGCCAACACAATGAAAGCAATGGGTTTAACAGTCGATATGCTGAAGGAATCCGATACAGGATTCCATGGCATTATACCGACTCGACCCGCTTATTCCCTTGGGAAAACATCGTTGGATGTAGTCTTCGGCACACCCACCAATTTTAGGAAAGAAAAGATCGAGTTTGAAGTCGTCGACTGGGAGTCCCAGTACCACGCCATCCTCGGCAGGCCAACGTTTGCCAAATTTATGGCCGTACCTCATTATGCGTACCTAAAGCTAAAGATGCCAGGCAACAACGGGACCCCAATAACCGTTCACGGAAGTTTTGCTCGGTCAGACACCTGTGATAGGGAGTTTCAGAAGATCGCTTCGAAATTCGGCGCCAAGGAGGAACTCAACGCAATCGACGCAGCAGTAGATCATACGCAACCACCAGCTCGACAACCGAAACGCAAGATCCGACGAGTTCGACGCTACAAAGGAAGCCAAGAACTGCAGGTGCACCCCAATGACCCGAAGAAAACGGTCAATATATCGGCTGACCTCGCGATCGCATAGGAAGGCGCGCTCATCGAGTTCCTCCGTGAGCGCTGGGAGATATTTGCATGGGAACCATCCGACATGCCAGGTATCCCCAGGGAACTCGCTGAGCACGCCCTTAATGTTGACCCAACAGCCAAACCAGTGCAACAGTCGATGCGTCGATTCTCTGAACCCAAGCGGAGAGCAATTGGCGAAGAGATCAATCGACTTCGCAAAGCAGGATTCATCCGAGAGCTCAAGGAATCAGAATGGGTGGCTAATCCTGTCATGGTACCCAAGAAGGACACCACCGCTCGCGCATGTGTATCGACTACACCGGCCTTAACAAGCATTGTCCGAAAGATCACTTCCCGTTGCCTCGGATTGATCAGATAGTTGATTCCACAGCTGGATGCGATCGCCTCTCCTTCCTCGATGCCTACTCTGGGTATAATCAGATCAAATTGAAGAAAGAAGATCAGGAGCTAACCGCGTTCATCACCCCACACGGCGTTTTCTGTTAGGGATTTCTATTTTCGTGCCCCTGCTTCGTTAGTTGTACTCAGTTTTCCCCAGCTCGTTAGTTTTTCCTCAGTTTTCCCCTCCCTCTAGTTTGAAACCCCTCGAAGACGCGGGTTGCCGTCGGAGTCGGAGGCCTTACCGTTACCGTGAGGTCGGTTCCTCGCCGACCGTCTCGTGCTGACGGGTGGATCCATCTACGGCCGACGCGTGGGCCGTTTTATTTCCCGATTGTATACGCGGTGCTGCCAATGACAAATGGGGCCGCTCTATGGGGCTGCCGCAGCCAATGACCAGTGGGTCGTCTATTTATTTATAGAAAATTATATATTGCCGCTCCGTGGGGCCTCCGCAGACCAATGACCGCTGTGGTCGTCTATTTTATTTAGACAATATAATATAGAGCCGCTCCGTAGGGGTCGCCTCAGCCCATTTTCGCAGCCTAATCTAAAGTGACTCTTATGCTAAACATTGTGCATCCCGACGTTGACCTAGCAGATGGCGGCGAGCATAGCCGTTCTGACCATGCCGATATCGGCATCGGCATCGGCATCGTTTGGAGGATGTGGTGCTCGAATAATAGTGGAAATGCGATATTATTTTTTACATGCATAATAAATAGCTAGATCTCTAAATCGATGCATATGAAGCTACATATATATTCTTGGTCATAATCCCCTTAATTATCTAAGGGGATGGATGCATGGCTTCACGTCGTCGTCGCTTTCATCGTCGGTATCTTCGTCGTCCGAGTAGTAGTACCTCCCTGCACATTGTTCCGTCGAACACCTTCACCGTGAGCACATCATCGCCTTCATATTTGAAGTGTACGAACCAGCCGAAATCCACACCGTGCGCGATGGCGAATTTCTCCCAGCCCTTGTCGAGGTACATCCGGCCTTGTCCGTCAAATAGGACCTCCACGGTCCGGAGACGAGGACCGCAGTCAGCCGCTCGCGGATACACCTTAGCTGGCTCCTTGCCGTCAAGATAGTCCGCAAATTTTTTTGGGAGTTCTGCAAAGAGATCGAGCGCCGATCGTTTGAAATTAGGGAACCCTTGAAATTAAAGGTTTTTTAGAACATGCCCATAATTAATCACATGCATCATATATGTGGGAACGCGTACGTACCTTCTTGACCAAAGGGTCTTCATAGACGACGATGAAGAACTCCTCTATGATCAATGGTAGTGTTGACGGTGGTGGTGGCAATGATGATGATCCACTTCCCCTTCCCCTTCCCCTTCCCTTCCGGTCCGCGTCCGAGACGTGGAAGCCATGGCAATGGATAAAGTGTATGTGAACGAAAAGAAGAGAGAGGCAGAACCTATTGACACAAGGGATGGCCGTGTGGGTGTTTATAAGGGAGAGATGACCGTTGTAGGGTTTACACAATAAAATAAGGAGGAGATGACCGTTGTGGGGGTTTATACACAATAAATTAAGGAGGAGACGACCGTTGTGGGGGTATAGTTTATCATTTTACCGTGAAAAGTAATGCCTAAAAGGAAAGTAATGGCTACAAGAAATCGGTGATGGTTTATCGTTTTTTGCGTGAAAAGTAATGGGTACAAGAAATGGGTGATGGTGTATCATTTTTTGCGTGAAAAGTAATGGCTACACGAAATGGGTGATGGTGTATCATTTTTGTGCGTGAAAAGTAATGGCTACAACAAATCGGTGATGGTTTATCATTTTTTTGCGTGAAAAGTAATGGCTACAACAAATCGGTGATGGTTTATCATTTTTTTGCGTGAAAAGTAATGGCTACAACAAAATCGGTGATGGTTTATCATTTTTTGCGTGAAAAGTAATGGGTACACGAAATGGGTGATGGTGTATCATTTTTGTGCGTGAAAAGTAATGGCTACAAGAAATCGGTGATGGTTTATCGTTTTTTGCGTGAAAAGTAATGGGTACAAGAAATGGGTGATGGTGTATCATTTTTTGCGTGAAAAGTAATGGCTACACGAAATGGGTGATGGTGTATCATTTTTTGCGTGAAAAGTAATGGCTACACGAAATGGGTGATGGTGTATCATTTTTGTGCGTGAAAAGTAATGGCTACAACAAATCGGTGATGGTTTATCATTTTTGTGCGTGAAAAGTAATGGCTACAACAAAATCGGTGATGGTTTATCATTTTTTGCGTGAAAAGTAATGGGTACACGAAATGGGTGATGGTGTATCATTTTTGTGCGTGAAAAGTAATGGCTACAACAAATCGGTGATGGTTTATCATTTTTTGCGTGAAAAGTAATGCCTAAAAAGAGTTTATAATTTAGCTCGTGAAAAATAATGCAGAAAACCAAACTTTGCGTGAAGCTAACCGACGACAGAGAGAGAGAGAGGGTGGTGGCCCCGACCAGAGAGAGAGATAGGGGTTATCCTGCCCGTTAGATCATACGATCAACGGTCGTCGGGCACGATCCGCGTGACATGGGCTAGACCAATCAGTGGCAATGTTGGGCGTCCGTGAGAGTTTGTGAAGGGAGAGGGCAAAACTGAGTAGTATCAAGAAACCAAGGGCAAGTGAGTAGTAAACAGACTAAGGGATTCAAATATGAGATTTAAAAAATGGAAAATGCGTGTTTTGTACAATGAAACCCATCTTGGCCTACCTCAAACTATTTGCAATACAAATCTACATGAGTGTGAAAATTATGGTCTCATTCGGACAAAGTATGTTTTGGGGAAAGTCTGTTTTGGGTAGGGCTTATTATGGAAAACCATGCACCTTCATAGCTACTAGGTGATTTGAGAAGTGGCAATTTGTGGTGAAACTTGATTTATCTACGATTTATCTATGATTTGAGAAGTGGAAATTTGTGGTAAAGACTCCATGAGTAAGTGCCACTCCTTTTCGGAATTTTTTGCACATTAAATAACTCATTTAACTAGTTAATCCCATTTGTTGACTCTCTCGTTGACCAGCCACTTGAGGGTAAACCGAGTATATTGCACTAGCCGTATTAGCACTCAAGGTGAAAACCGAGCATACAAAAATGCTAGTATATGACTCGAGGGTATACATGAGTATATCTAAATTTCCAGTGGTTAGACTCGAGGACGCGTGTTGCGGTGCGTGAAGTGGAAGAAGTGCCATTGTTGACGCGTGTCGCGGTGCGTACGTGGAAGACGTGCCATTGTTGACTCGGGTCGCATTTAGGACGCGTAAGCCCCTCTCTCCCTCCCTCCGCACACAGTACGTCTCATTATCGCTCACGCACGAAACCACCCCTCTCACGTCCCATCAACTTCTCCAAAAACCCCAACCGCCGTACGAGCCCTCCACCGCCGGCGATGGAGAAGAAGAATGCGCCGGCGGCCATCGCCCCCGAGCCCCGCTCGCCTCCCGAGCCCGTCGCCGCCGAGCCCGTGCCGCCTCCGAGGGCGGCGCATCCGAGGGCGGCGCATCCAGCGCGGCGCCTCCGTGAACCGGGCCGGTCTCACGGCCGACGGACCACTTCACAAGATCGGCGAATGCTTATTGGCCAAAGAGGAGTACGTGGACAGCTACTCGCTATGAGGCAAGTCTCGTAGAAATTGGCGCTCAGGTTTACCCGATCCCGACGTGCACCTCGCACGAATGGATCATGCTACACCACGCCCTTCCACGCGCCGCCGAGTTCACCTTCCTCCATCTCGGCACATCCCGCTACGTCACCATAGATCTATCCGCAGCTCGTGCAAGGTTCAAATTCCTCGGCTTTTCCCGTGGCGTCACCATAGATCTTATTTTCAATCTTAGTGCTGAATGTTATCTTTTCAATATATTTTAGATTCTACTTCCTCGGCTTTTCCCGTGGCGTCATCGTGCTTGCCCGTAAGAACCCACCGCACAAGATACGGCTGCTGAACCCACTCACAAAGAAATCGAACACGATGTTTGAGGCGCAGTATGCCATCTCGTTTTTCCGAAATCAGTCGTCGTTATCAAATCCCCGACTATGGTCTTCGTTGCCACACATTACCCGCCGGAAATTGGTTGGGTCGATGAGAGCACTCCAACTAAGGATATAAATGAAGATGGGGATTGGGGAGAAGGAAGATTTTCGATCAAGAACCATGGTTTCCGTTGCATTACCCCGTTCAATGGTGAACTGTATGCAGTAGCTGCGGACAATTTTGAGATCGGAAGAATAGTGTGCACCAATATACAGTTGCAGCAGCGCGCGAGCACTGTCAAGATGGAGACACTAATTTCATTTCCAGAACTTGGACGTCAGAAGTTCTACCTTGTGGAGTCGGATGGTGATCTGCGTCGCTTGTGTTGTTGGTCGCCGCGGCTTTGGCGGGCAAACCATTGGTGTACCGTGTGGACACTCGGAGCCGCTCTCTCCATCCGGTCACTAACATTGGCAGTAATGCCTTCTTCGTGAATTATATCCGGTGTATCTCCGTCGACACCGGAGTGTACCCGACACTTCAACCCTGGCAAGCATCTACTACACGGATTTGGGTTATATCGGAGCGTACTCTCATGATACAAATGCCCGGGATGAGTGGCCACTACGTGTGGATAGAATAGGATTCTACGGTTTGAGAAATGAACACAGGCCATACCGTTTGGAGGATGTATTGGCCTCACACCGCAGTACGGAAGGAGTTCAATGAATATTTCCTTGGGGAATTGCACGAATGGAGCGACGGAGAAATATATGAGGAGGAATGAAGAACAAATTCATTCATCCCAATCTTCTTGTTGTCCATACATTGCGTGCGTGATCTTGTATATTTTTGCAGCTTAGTTTGTCGTGAACATTAACAATGTTATTGGCTGCTTTTGGCTGCCGTATGCAGTTTACCTATGTATTATACTTAGTTTTCTGATTATGCTGTCGTGAATTTATCATATAATAGCTTCTAGATTTGCTACTAGATTTGCTGCCATATTGGGCAAAAAACGAGGGCCAAAAGGCATAAATAACCCTGCAGATTTGCTACTAGATTTGCTGCCATATTGAAGAAAGACACAAATAGAAGCTTCTCTAGATTTGATACTAATTTGGTGAAAAAGACAGAGAGAGAAAGAGGGGAAAAGGTGCTCTTAAAAATGCCAATTTGGGCCGAGAGAGACAAAACCCAGCTCCTGCTCACGTGCAACCAAACGGTTCTCGTCCTGTCCCACGCGGTCCCTTTCTACCAGCCCCACGCGACGCGGCCCCACACGACGCGGCCCTACGTACGACGCGGCGCAACACGTCAGCACGAACGTCCAAATAAACGGATTCCTTCCGTCTGAGCTCCTTCTGCGGGTCTTCAGACAAAGGCTAGGGTAAAACTGAGGAAAAACTAAGGGGCTGGGGAAAACTGAGCACAACTAAGGAACCGAGGGCACGAAAATAGAAATCCCTTTCTGTTACAACGTCATGACCTTCGGGCTGAAAAATGCGGGAGCAACTTACCAACGTTGCATGCAAGCTTGCCTTGGTGAGCAGATCGGGCGTAACATCGAAGTTTACATCGACGATATCGTGGTGAAAACGAAGCACGCCGCCACCCTCGTCGACGATTTGCGGGAAACCTTCGATAACCTGGATAGGTACAAGATCAAGTTAAACCCCAAAAAATGCTTCTTTGGAGTACCAGGGGGGCAAGTACTAGGGTACTTCATCTCGGCCAGGGGAATTGAAGCCAATCCTTTGAAAATCAAAGCTATTCTCGACATGGAGCCGCCAAAGAATCTGCACCATGTACATCGCTGCGACAGTTCAAGCCG
>NC_061513.1:103078070-103088594 GCF_022539505.1 Lolium rigidum
CCACCGACACCACGCCGTCGTGCTTTGTCGGATTCAAGAGGAGCTACTACTTCCGCTTCCCGCTGGAACGGGGAGGTGGACGTCGTCTTCATCAACAACCGAACGTGTGACCGAGTACGGAGGTGCTCGCCCGTTCGTGGCGCCGGAACCGATCGTGATCAAGATCTTCTACGCGCTTTTGTAAGCGGCAAGTGAACGTCTACCGCAGCAACAAGAGCCTCATCTTGTAGGCTTTGGAATCTCTTCAAGGGTGAGACTCGATACCCCCTCGTTGCTACTGTCTTCTAGATTGCATCTTGGCTTGGATTGCGTGTTCGCGGTAGGAAAATTTTTGTTTTCTATGCAACGTTATCCTACATTATTCACGAAGAGGGAGCGTTGGGGCACCGCTCTTGTGCAGGGCTAGGCGTGGCAGAGAACGGGCGGAGGAGGGCCCGCGTGAGCGGTGACATGACGAAGATCCTAATAGTGCAGATGAGTACATGACCATGACAGCAGGAGGCTGCGGTCCATCGCAGCCGCGCCCTGCAAGATTGCGAGTTCTGGTACTCGCGTTCTGGTTCTGACGACAATGGGCCCTCAAAACGCCACCGTGTGACTGCGAGTAGTGCCAGCCGTGGTAGTTATCGCGAGGACAAGTAGATATGGTTGTCCTAGTTTAGGTTAATCACTCCATGTAAGCATATACTCCCTCTGATTCATATTACTTACCATTAAATGGATGTATCTATAACTAAAATATGTCTAGATTTATTTAAATTGAGTTGTGAATAGGTCGCCTAAGAGCATCTCCAGCCGTTTGAGGCCCCCGGGCGAAAATCCGGATATAACAAACGCCGGATTGCATGTAAAAAGGGTGCGGGGGCAACATTTTCCCAGTCGCACCCTGGCATTCGCCATCAGCGGTGGTAGTTTCAAAAATCGTCTTCCCACTACACAAAAGCATCGCCAAAGTCCGGCGATCGGATCAGCCACAATCCGGCGACCGAAATAGAAACTAGACGATAACAGGCTCATCTGCGGTCCCGTCATGAGCCTCGTCTGGCGCGGCATAGGGCGGCGAAGCATCGGCGTCTGCTGGTGTGACAGCGGCGGGAGTTGACGTCGAAGCGGCGGGAGTTGACGTCGAAGCGGCGGGAGTTGATGTCAAAGCGGAGGATGAAGCAGCCGACGGCCGGAGGATTTCTTGGCGATGGGCGTCGTACCAAGCCCTCGTCTCCTCATCCATGTTGGCGTCGTTGCCTCCGATCAGGAACGCCAGGTCGGTGTTCCTCTTCTTCGCCGCGGAGGTTTCCTTGAGCAAGCCAATCCGAACGCCCTGGTTGGCGAGCATCTCCTTCAACCGCACGTCGTGCTTGTCGTCCCTCCCGGCGGCGTGCGCTCTCGCGTCGGCCCAACACTTGTCGAAGGACGCTTGCAACCTGTCGGCTGGATGGCCCGCCTTCTTCTGCGCTTTCAGCTTTCTCTGGCCGAGCTTGGGGTGGCCCGCCGACGCGGCAGGGGCTGGATCGTCGGGGTTGTACTGCTCGCCCTTGTTATTCGTGAGATTCTTGCGCACCTCCTTCCACTTCTCGCACTCCTCGATGCGGGCGAAGACATTGAGGTACTTGAACATTTGGCCGTCGTTGTCGTCCGCGTACATGGTGAACGCCCTCCGCACCTGCGAAAACATGCCGGCGATTCAAGATTAAACCTCGGCGATGTAGGGTCGATGGAGGAGCCACAACGAGTGAGCATAACTTGGCTTCAAAGTCGGCGCCGCTCACCGGCCGTTCTTCAATCTCCTCCTGTATGACGTGCCACTTGCTGCACGCCGCCTGCATGATCCCCCAATGGGTGCCCATTGCCTTGTCGCCGCGTATCATCACCGTCTTTTTGAAGTATGGATCGACGAGTTTGCGCTCGTCGAACGCCACCTTGACCCGCTGCCAATACGTCTCGCAGTTTTGATTGGCGCCGGTGATGTCGTTCATGGAAACGGCCTTCCAAGCTTCAGCGAGGCACTCCTCTTCCTCGCCCGTGCATTTGATCAGCGGCTCGGCCGGCGGCGAGTTTTTCTTCCTTCACTTCTTCCCCTTGGTCGTCGCCAAACTGGGTTCAGGCGCGTCCTCTTCTTTGACGTCCTGGTCGAGGTCGGCATGTTCATCGTCTTTGTCGACGTCTTGGGTACCGTCGTTCTGATCGGCGACGGCACCCCGCGACGTGACGACTTCCGTCGCCCTTGCCTCCTCTTGTGTGAAGAAACTCGGGCTCGAATCAACGGCCATGGAGCCCGACGTGATCATCTCGTGCATCACTCCATCATTCGGCGGCGGCATCCCGGGGTTGGAGAAGGAGAGCGTCCCACGGCGCAGGGCAGGCGAGATTCCCTCGTACATCGCACCGTCGTACGCCGTCGGTGACGGCGTAAACCCCGCCATTTCAGCGGCGTAGGTGTCCTGGAACATGGCCGTGGCCGGTGACGCCGGCGAGAAGGTGGAAGTAGAACCGATTGTACCTTGGGTCGGCCATGGGCCGGGGATTTGGCCGACACGCGGCTGGGAGAAGTTCATGGAGACCAGCCTCGCCTGTTTGTCCTCCGCCGCCGCCACCTTCTTCGCGTTAAGCTTCTTCTCCCTCTCCGCCCTGCCGCGAGATTCGTTCCGCCGCCGCTCCATATCCGCCGCCCACTGCGTTCTTGTTAAGCCCGACGGCCTCTCTTTTGGCGCCCGCGGCTTCCTCGCCATCGGCGGCGAGCTTCTTCGGCGGCATGGTGGTGGAAGGGAAGAGGAGGAGCTGCAACTATGGGGGAGAATGGCGGTAGCTTCTTCGAAATTCGGCGGGGAAAATGGTTCTATGCGGCGTATTTTGGAGGGAAAACGAAATAAATGGAGGGAACAACCCGTTCCGTCGCCGACAACGCGGGCCCGCTTGATTTCGCGCGTTATCTTGTTTCATCCGGAGTCCCCGACCGGGCATCGGGAAGCCGGGAATGGCCTGGGCTCTCCGGATGGATGAAAGGCCAAATCCAGGGGGGAAATGAGGAGCCGATGACGTAGCTGGGCCGAATAACACCGTCCCAATGTAAAGACGGCTGCCCGGGGCCTCATCGAGAGAGACGGCTGCACTGGCGAGTGGCGACAGGCTTTTAGTATAGGAACGAATTTTTTTTACACCGGCGCAGCGGTTGAGTTTGAGTTGCGGCCCTCTCAATGGAGAGGCACGCGCTGACATTCCATTGGTAGTGTGATTTGGTTTGTTCTGATTGGCTGGGTGACGCAACCCACGTCGCGCCGCGTCGGCACGTCAACGCAGGGCGATTGAGCCCACAGATTCGATACTCTTCAGTGGCAGCTCCCAAGCCGCAACACGAGTCCTGGTATTTGATTTCTCTGTATGGGAGTCATCCTTCTCCTTCCTGTTGTGAATTGCCATCTAGCACGGCAAGGCATGCTTACGGGCACAGATAGATGGCCGAGTCGAACCCAGCAGATGTCCACTAATAAGAATTCTACGGCCGGAAGGAGCACACAGATCATCTCCGCTACTAGTCTGGACTCTGGAGTGTGCGTAACACTACATACATGTTCAGATCAAGTAAAGTAGAGTACTCATATATATACACGGCATAGCTGCGTATTTCGAATTCATTCGCTATTACAGAAAGTAGTCACTGCAATATTACCATGCCGCTTCTCGTCGCGCAGCCCCCGCCCATTTCTGTCAGTTGTGCCATTTGTAGCAGCAGTAGTAGTACCAGATTCGGCAGCGCACTTCCTGTGCCAGATGCTGGTAGCCTCCTCCTGTTCGATGATCTTGTGCTCGGTGACGGCGAGGACACCAGGAATGACGACCCTGAGGTGAAGCTCGAGTGGCTCAGGTCGCAGATCATCGGCGCGGAAGCAGAGTTCTCGTCGCCATTCGGGACTCGTCGCGTCACCTACGCCGACCACACCGCCTCCGGCCGCTGCCTTCAGTTTGTCGAGGAGTTTGTGCAGCGGAACGTTCTCCCGTACTATGGTGACAATGTTTCTCAATTCTACTCGTTCTTTTTTTTTTTCGTGAGTTGTCTTTCCCACTGATTTATGTATACGTTTTGTGTTTTCCATGGATGGTGCAGGAAACACGCACACAGTGGACAGCTACGTGGGGTTGCACACGGGCGAGCTCGCCGGGGATGCGGCGCGGTACGTGAAGCGCAGCCTGGGCGGCGGCCCAAGGGACGCGCTGCTCTTCTGCGGAACGGGCTGCACCGCCGCCATCAAGCGCCTCCAGGAAGTGGCCGGCATGGCCGTCCCTCCCACGCTGCGCTCGCTGGTGCTGGAGTCCCTCCCGCCTTCCGACCGGTGGGTGGTGTTCCTGGGGCCCTACGAGCACCACTCCAACCTGCTCTCGTGGCGGGAGAGCCTGGCGGAGGTGGTGGAGATCGGGCTGCGGCAGGAGGACGGCCTCCTCGACGTGGGAGCCCTGGAGGCGGCGCTGGCGGCGCCCGAGCGCGCCGGGCGGCCCATGCTCGGCTCCTTCTCGGCGTGCAGCAACGTCACCGGCCTGCGCACCGACACGCGGGCGGTGGCGCGCCTGCTGCACCGCCACGGCGCCTTCGCCTGCTTCGACTTCGCGTGCAGCGCGCCCTACGTCGGTATTGACATGAGGTCTGGGGAGCCGGACGGCTACGACGCCGTCTTCCTGAGCGGCCACAAGTTCCTCGGCGGGCCCGGAAGCCCGGGCATCCTCGCGATGTCGTCGCGGCTGTACAGCCTCCGCCACACCGCGCCGTCCACCAGCGGCGGGGGCACCGTGCTCTACGTCAGCGCCTACGGGCACGGGGACACGGTGTACTGCGAGGACACGGAGGAGCGCGAGGACGCGGGCACGCCGGCGATCATACAGAAGGTCCGAGCAGCGCTGGCGTTCCGGGTGAAGGACTGGGTCGGGGAGGCGTGCATCGAGGAGCGCGAGCAGCGCATGCTCGCCCTCGCTCTCCGCCGGACCCGGAAGGCCGCGAACCCCAGCCTAAGCCTGCTGCCTGGCAACGCCACTGGCAGCACGGCGCGCCGGCTCCCGGTCCTGTCCTTCGTTGTGTATCCTCCGGTCGACGTCGACCGCGAGCCCAGCTCCGGCACCGAGCCAGCGCGCGACGGTGGCGGGAACAAGGAGCTGGGGGTGGCGAGGCTGCAGCTGCACTGCCGGTTCGTGACGAAGCTGCTCAACGACCTGTTCGGCGTGCAGGCTCGCGGGGGCTGCGCCTGCGCGGGGCCCTACGGCCATCGGCTCCTCGGCATCACTCCGGCGCGAGCCAAGGCCATCAAATCCGCCGTCCAGATGGTAACCGAAATCTTCCAAAGCATCACACGGTAGTCATCTTTGTTTGATGATTCTTGATCGTATCGATGGATCTCATGCATGCAGGGCTATCAGGGTGTGAAACCAGGGTGGACGCGCGTCAGCCTCGCCTACTACACGTCGACGCGTGAGGCCGAGTTCGTGCTGGATGCCATGGACTTCGTCGCAAGTTTCGGCCACCGCTTCCTGCCGCTCTACACCTTCGACTGGAAATCCGGGGACTGGCGCTACAATCACAGCTGCGGCCGCATCTTGCCAAACAATGGTGTCACTGATACTGCTTCGACTAGTGCCGCTCCTGTGTCGCATGCTGGAGTAGCAAAACCAGAGCGCGACTACCAGAGCTACATGGCATTTGCTCGGAGCATGGCCGAATCCTTGCTCAGCGCTCGTCTGAAGAATGACACTCCCGCTAGGGACATTCCCAAGGCCATCGACCAACGGTTAATTTACTTCGTCATGTGAGTCGCTCTAGAGTTGTTGTCACTCTTGCTTCTTCTCGCCTTCTTCAGCCCCTTCAGGAGATGTTTGATTTTTGTTAAGAAGATAGGAAATACTGGGGAGTGGTGTTTTGGAACATGGGAGTATATGCTTCCTATATTTTGAAATGCATCTTACACATATCTTAAATTTCAAAAAAATTGAAACAAAAAATTCGCACGTACATCTTCACGTGCTACGCGCTAACAAAGTCGTTTCATAAAAAATGAACTTATCATGTGATGTGTGTAAAAAAGACAAAATTCAGTGCTGAAAAGGATGCTTTTCACAGGATAAGTTTTCTCTTTTTTACATAGGCCACAAAAAAAAATCGTGAAACTTGACGCATACACATATATTATGGAGATGTACATGTAGAATTTTTTGTCACAATTTTTCCACACTTCAAAATATGTTTTGTTGGTAGAGGGAGCATACGCACCCAGGAGCCGAATTGAATTTCCATGTTACATAATACTCTCTCTGATCCATATTATTTGATATTAAAGTAGATGTATCTACGAATAAAATATGTTTAGATATATCTATATTAGCATTAAGTAATGAGATTTCTATTTTCGTGCCCTCAGGTCCTTAGTTGTACTCAGTTTTCCCGAGCCCCTTAGTTTTTCCTTAGTTTACCCCAAGCCTTTGTCTGAAACCCGCAGAAGGAGCTCGGACGGAAGGAATCCGTTTAGTTGAACGTTCCGTGCTAACGTGTGGGACCGCGTCGTTTGTGGGGCCGCGTCGTGTGGGGCTGGTAGGAAGGGACCGCGTGGGACAGGACGAGGCCGTGTTTGGTTGTACGTGAGAGCTGGGTTTTGTCTCTCTCGATCCAATTTGGCATTTTTCAGAGCAACTTTTCCCCTCTTTCTCTCTCTGTCCTTTTCACCAAATTAGTATCAAATCTAGAGAAGCATCTATTTCTGTCTTTCTTTAATTATTTATGCCTTTTGGTCCTTGTTTTTTGCCCAATATGACAACAAATCTAGTACCAAATCTAGAAGCTAGTATATGATAAATTCACAGCAGCATAATCAGAAAACTAAGTATAATACATATATTGCATACATCAGCCAAAAGCAGCCAATAATGTTGTTAATATTCACGACAAACTAAGCTGAAAAATTCATTGAATTAGGATACCCCAGGATGAATGAATTTGTTCTTCATTCCTCATATATTTCTTCGTCGCTCCGTTCGTGCATTATCCCAAGGAAATATTCATTGAACTCCTTTCATCTGCAGTGTGCAGCCAATACATCCTCCAAACGGTATGGTCTTTGTTCATTTCTTAGACCATAGTTTCCTATTCTATCCACACGTAGTGGCCACTCATGCCAGGCCTTTGTATCATGAAAGTACTCTCTGATATAACTCAAATCCGCGTAGTAGATGCCAGGTCGAAGTGTCGGGTGCACTCTGGTGTCGACGGAGATACACCGGATATAATGCACGAAGTAGGCATGACTGCCAATGTTACTGACCGCATGGAGAGAGCGGCTCTGAGTATTCACACGGTACACCAATGGTTGGTCCTCCAAAAGCATGTTGTCCAACAACACAAGCAGCAGATCACCATCCGACTTCACAAGGTAAAACATGTCATTTCCAAGTTCCGGAAATGAAATTAGTGTCTCCATCTTGACAGTGCTCACGCGCTGCTCCAATTGTACATTGGTGCACACTAATTGTCCGTCCCTAGAATTGTCTACAGCTATTGCATACAATTCACCATTGAACGGGGTAACGCAACGCAGAGAATGGTGCTCGATCAAAAATCTTCCTTCTCCCCAATCTTCATGTATATCCTTAGTTGGAGTGCTCTCATTGACCCAAGCAATTCCCTCCGGGTAATGTGCGGAAACGAAGACCATAGTCGGGGATTTCATTACAGCGACTAAATCCAGAAAAACAGATGGCATCTGCGCCTCAAACATAGTGTTCGATGTCTTTGTGAGTGGGTTCAGAAGCCGTATCTTGTGCGGCTGGTTCTTCTGGGCAAGCACGATGACGCCACGGCAAAAGCCGACGAAGTAGTATCTAAAATATATTGATGAAGATAACATTCAACACTAAGATGTTTAAGATTGAAAATAAAAATAGATTAACCCAATAGATATGGAGGAATTTGAACCTTGCATGAACTTCCGATAGATCTATGGTGACGTAGCGGGATGTGCCGAGTTGGAGGAAGGTGAACTCAGCGGCGCGTGGAAGGGCGTGGTCAACCATGATCCATTCGTGCAGGTGCACGTCGGGCTCAGGTAAACCTAAGCGCCAATTTCTACATACTTTCCTCATAGCAGAGTATGTGTCCACGTACTCCTCGTTCGCTAGTAATCATTCTCCGATCTTGTGAAGTGGTCCGTCAGCCATGAGAGAGGTCCAATTCACGGAGGCGCCGCGCTTGGATGCGCCTCCCTCAGAGGCGACGGGCTCGGCGGCGACGGGCTCGGATGCGACGGGCTCGGAGGCGACGGGCTCGGGGGTGATGGCCTCCGGCGCATTCTTCTTCTCCATCGCCGGCAGGGGAGCGCGCGTACGGCGGTTGGGGTTTTTTCCTTCGATTTGGAGAAGTTGATGGGACGTGAGAGGCGTGGTTTCGTGCGTGAGCGAGAATGAGACGTACTCGTGTGCGAGAGGAGGGAGAGAGGGGCTTACGCGTCCTAAATGCGACCCGCGTCCTACGCGTCCACTATTGCACGTCTGCACCACGACACGCGTCAACAATTGCACGTCTTCCACTTCTGCACCGCAACAAGCGTCCTCGAGTCTAACCCTGGAAATTTAGACATACTCAGGTGTACCCTCAAGTCATATACTAGAATTTTTTGTATGCTCAGTTTTCCCCTTGAGTGCTAATACTGGCTAGTGCAATATACTCAGTTTTACCCTCAAGTGGCTGGTCAACAGAGAGTCAACAAATGGGATTAACTAGTTAAATGAGTCATTTAGTGTGCAAAAAATTCCAAAAAAGATTGACACTTACTCATGGAGTCTTCTTACGCGACCTGCCACGTTGGGAACCATAACAATCATAGAAAAATCAAGTTTTACCACAAATTGCCACTTCTTAAATCACCTAGTAGCTATGAAGGTGCATGGTTTTCCACAATAAGCCCTACCCAAAACAGCTTTCCCAAAACATACTTTGTCTGAATGAGGCCATAATTTTCACACTAATGTATATTTGTATCGCAAATAGTTTGAGGTAGGCCAGGATGAGTTTCATTGTACAAAACACACATTTTTCCATTTTTTAAATCTCATATTTGAATCCCTTAGTCTGTTTACTACTCACTTGCCCTTGGTTTCTTGATACTACTCAGTTTTTACCTCTCCCTTCACAAATTCTCACAGACGCCCAACATTGTCCTGATTGGTCTAGCCCATGTCAAGCGGATCGTGCCCGCCGACCGTTGATCGTGTGATCTAACGGGCAGGATAACCCCTATCTCTCTCTCTGGTCGGGGCCACCACCCTCTCTCTCTGTCGGCGGTTACCCAGTACGCTAAAGTTTGGTTTTCTGCATTATTTTTCACGAGCTAAATTATAAACTCTTGTAGGCATTATTTTTCACGAAAAAATGATAAACAATCACCGATTTGTTGTAGCCATTACTTTTCACGCAAAAATGATAAACCATCACCGATTTGTTGTAGCCATTACTTTTCACGCAAAAAATGATAGACCATCACCGATTTGTTGTAGGCTTGTAGCCATTACTTTTCATGCAAAAAATGATAAACCATCACCCATTTCTTATAGCCATTACTTTCCATGCTAAAAATGATAAACCATCACCGATTTCTTGTAGCCATTACTTTCCACGCAAAAAATGATAAACCATCACCGCTTTCTTGTAGCCATTACTTTCCACGCAAAAAATGATAAACCATCACCGATTTCTTGTAGCCATCCCTCCGGTCTTATTTCATTGACTCAAATTTAGTATAAAGTTGTACTGAATCCGAGTCAACTAAAAGTCACGCTAAAAATGATAAACTATCACGAATTACCATTTCTTTTAGGCATTACTTTTCACGGTAAAATGATAAACTATATCACGAAGTTCCATTTCTGTCAAGATAGTCTGCATTAATTTTTTGTTGAGGTATATACGCCCACAACGGTCATCTCCTCCTTAATTTATTGTGTAAACCCCACAACGGTCACCTCCTCCTTAATTTATTGTGTAAACCCCTACAACGGTCATCTCTCCCTTATAAACACCCACAACGGCCATCCCTTGTGTCAATAGGTTCTGCCTCTCTCTTCTTCGTTCACATACACTTGATCCATTGCCATGTCTTCCACGTCTCGGATGCCGACCGGAGGGGGAAGGGGCGGCCGGCGTAGTGGATCATCATCATTGCCACCACCACCATCAACACTGCCATTGATCATAGAGGAGTCCTTCATCATCGTCTATGAAGACTCTTTGGTCAAGAAGGTACGTACGCGTTCCCACATATATGATGCATGTAATTAATTATGGGCATGTTCTAAAAACACCTTTAATTTCAAACGATCGGCGCTCGATCTCTTTGCAGGCACTCCCAAAAAAGTTTACGGACTATCTTGACGGCTGATGACCCACAAGTATAGCGGATCGCAACAGTCTTCGAGGGAAGTAAAACCCAATTTATTGATTCGACACAAGGGGAGCCAAAGAATATTTATAAGCCTTAACAGCGGAGTTGTCAATTCATCTGCACT
>NC_061513.1:103088694-103107465 GCF_022539505.1 Lolium rigidum
GTAGTAACAACTTCCAAGACTCAAATATAAAATAAAAGTACTGTAGTAAAATAAAAACATGGGTTATCTCCCAAGAAGTGCTTTCTTTATAGCCATTAAGATGGGCTCATCAGTTTTAATGATGCACTCCCCAGAAATAAGAGTTGAAGCAAAAGAGAGCATCAAGAAGCAAATTCAAAACAAATTTAAGCCTAACCCACTTCCTATGAAAAGGAATCTTGTAAATAAACAAATTCATGAAGCATAATGCAACAAGCATAGAAAGATAAAACAAGTGCAGCCTTCAAGATTTTCAGCAAAAAGAGAGGTGTTTTAGTAACATGAAAATTTCTACAACCATATTTTCCTCTCTCATAATAATATCCGGTAGCATCATGAGCAAACTCAACAATATAACTATCAAATGAAACATTCTTATCATGAGTCTCATGCATAAAATTATTACTACTCCCAACATAATCATAGTTAATTTTATTAGTTGTAGTGGGAGCAAATTCAACAAAGTAGCTATCATTATTATTCTCATCATCAAATATAGGAGGCATAGTATAATCATAATAAAAATTACTCTCCATAGTAGGCGGCACCAAAAGACCACTATCATTATAATCATCATAAATAGGAGGCAAAGTATCATCAAAGAAAATTTTCTCCTCAAATCTTGGGGGACTAAAAAGATCATGAAAACCAGCTTCCCCAAGCTTAGAACTTTCTATATCATTATTAACAATGATGTTCAAAGCGTTCATACTAATATTACTACCAGCATGCAAATAAGATTCCATAGGTTTTTTAATTTTCGCATCAAACAATCCATGTCTTAACTCAAGAAATAGAATAAGAAGCTCATTGTTGTCCATTATGCCTTACTAGTGTAAAACAAGAAACAAAAAGATGCAATTGCAGGATCTAAAGGAAATAGCTTCGAGCACTCACACAATGGCGCCAGAAAAGTACTTAATTACCTGGGACCGGAGTATGAGTGCCTTTTACCTTTCCTCCCTCATGGCGTGTAACTCACACGTTCGTTGGGAACCCCAAGAGGAAGGTATGATGCGCACAGCAGCAAGTTTTCCCTCAGAAAGAAACCAAGGTTTATCGAACCAGGAGGAGCTAAGAAGCACGTTGAAGGTTGATGGCGGCGGGATGTAGTGCGGCGCAACACCGTAGATTCCGCGCCAACGTGGAACCCGCACAACACAACCAAAGTACTTTGCCCCAACGAAACAAGTGAGGTTGTCAATCTCACCGGCTTGCTCGTAACAAAGGATTAGATGTATAGTGTGGATGATGATTGTTTGCAGAGAACAAGTAAAGAACAAGTATTGCAGCAGATTTGTATTTCAAGTATAAAAGAATGGACCGGGGTCCACAGTTCACTAGAGGTGTCTCTCCCATAAGATATAGCATGTTGGGTGAACAAATTACAGTCGGGCAATTGACAAATAGAGAGGGCATAACAATGCACATACATGACATGATGAATATTGTGATATTTAATTGGGCATTACGACAAAGTACATAGACCGCTATCCAAGCATGCATCTATGCCTAAAAAGTCCACCTTCAGAGTTATCATCCGAACCCCTTCCAAGCATTAAGTTGCAAAACAACAGACAATTGCATTAAGTATGGTGCGTAATGTAATCAATAACTACATCCTCTGGACATAGCATCAATGTTTTATCCCTAGTGGCAACAAAGACATCCACAACCTTAGAACTTTCCGTCACCGTCCCGCATTTAATGGAGGCATGAACCCACTATCGAGCATAAATACTCCCTCTTGGAGTTAAGAGCAAAAACTTGGCCAGAGCCTCTACTAATAACGGAGAGCATGCAAGATCATAAACAACACATAGGTAATAGATTGATAATCAACATAACATAGTATTCTCTATCCATCGGATCCCGACAAACACAACATATAGAATTACGTATAGATGATCTTGATCATGTTAGGCAGCTCACAAGATCCGACAATGAAGCACATGAGGAGAAGACAACCATCTAGCTACTGCTATGGACCCATAGTCCAGGGTGAACTACTCACTCATCACTCCGGAGGCGACCATGGCGGTGAAGAGTCCTCCCGGAGATGATTCCCCTCTCCCGGCAGGTGCCGGAGGTGATCTCCGGAATCCCCCGAGATGGGATTGGCGGCGGTGGCGTCTCGCAAGGTTTTCCGTATCGTGGCTCTCGTGCATCGGGGGTTTCGCGACGAAGGCTTTAAGTAGGCGGAAGGGCAACGCGGGGGCCACACGAGGGCCCCACACGCCGGCCGGCGCGGCCAAGGGCCGGCCGCGCTGCCCTATGGTGTCGGTGCCTCGTGGCCCCACTTCCTTTCCCCTCGGTCTTCCGGAAGCTTCGTGCAAAAATAGGACCCCGGGCGTTGATTTCGTCCAATTCCGAGAATATTTCTTTACTAGGATTTCGAAACCAAATACAAGCAGAAAACAAGAACCGGCTCTTCGGCATCTCGTTAATAGGTTAGTGCCGTAAAATGCATAAATACGACATATAATGTGTATAAAACATGTAGATATCATCAATAATGTGGCATGGAACATAAGAAATTATCGATACGTCGGAGACGTATCAGCATCCCCAAGCTTAGTTCTCTGCTCGTCCCGAGCAGGTAAACGATAACAAAGATAATTTCGGAGTGACATGCCATCATAACCTTGATCATACTATTGTAAACATATGTAATGAATGCAGCGATCAAAACAATGGTAATGACATGAGTAAACAAATGAATCATAAAGCAAAGACTTTTCATGAATAGTACTTTCAAGACAAGCATCAATAAGTCTTGCATAAGAGTTAACTCATAAAGCAATAAATCAAAGTAAAGGTATTGAAGCAACACAAAGGAAGATTAAGTTTCAGCGGTTGCTTTCAACTTGTAACATGTATATCTCATGGATAATTGTCAATATAGAGTAATATAACAAGTGCAATATGCAAGTATGTAGGAATCAATGCACAGCTCACACAAGTGTTTGCTTCTTGAGGTGGAGAGAAATAGGTGAACTGACTCAACATAAAAGTAAAAGAAAGGTCCTTCGCAGAGGAAAGCATCGATTGCTATATTTGTGCTAGAGCTTTTATTTTGAAAACAAGAAACAATTTTGTCAACGGTAGTAACAAAGCATATGTATCATGTAAATTATATCTTACAAGTTGCAAGCCTCATGCATAGTATACTAATAGTGCCCGCACCTTGTCCTAATTAGCTTGGACTACCGGATCATCGCAATACACATGTTTTAACCAAGTGTCACAATGGGGTACCTCCATGCCGCCTGTACAAAGGTCTAAGGAGAAAGCTCGCATTTTGGATTTCTCGCTTTTGATTATTCTCAACTTAGACATCCATACCGGGACAACATGGACAACAGATAATGGACTCCTCTTTAATGCATAAGCATGTGGCAACAATTAGTATTCTCATATGAGATTGAGGATATATGTCCAAAACTGAAACTTCCACCATGATTCATGGCTTTAGTTAGCGGCCCAATGTTCTTCTCTAACAATATGCATGCTCCAACCATTAAGGTGGTAGATCTCTCTTACTTCGTACAAGACGGACATGCATAGCAACTCACATGATATTCAACAAAGAATAGTTGATGGCGTCCCCAGAAACATGGTTATCGCACAACAAGCAACTTAATAAGAGATAAAATGCATAAGTACATATTCAATACCACAATAGTTTTTAAGCTATTTGTCCCATGAGCTACATATTGCAAAGGTGAAGAATGGAAATTTTAAAGGTAGCACTCAAGCAATTTACTTTGGAATGGTGGAGAAATACCATGTAGTAGGTAGGTATGGTGGACACAGATGGCATAGTGGTTGGCTCAAGGATTTTGGATGCATGAGAAGTATTCCCTCTCGATACAAGGTTTAGGCTAGCAAGGTTATTTGAAACAAACACAAGGATGAACCGGTGCAGCAAAACTCACATAAAAGACATATTGTAAACATTATAAGACTCTACACCGTCTTCCTTGTTGTTCAAAACTCAATACTAGAAATTATCTAGACTTTAGAGAGACCAAATATGCAAACCAAATTTAGCAAGCTCTAGGTGTTTCTTCATTAATGGGTGCAAAGTATATGATGCAAGAGCTTAAACATGAGCACCACAATTGCCAAGTATCAAATTATTCAAGACATTTAAGAATTACTACATGTAGCATTTCCCGATTCCAACCATATAACAATTTAACGAAGAAGATTCAACCTTCGCCATGAATACTATGAGTAAAGCCTAAGGACATATTTGTCCATATGCAACAGCGGAGCGTGTCTCTCTCCCACACAATGAATGCTAGGATCCATTTTATTCAAACAAAACAAAAACAAAAACAAACCGACGCTCCAAGCAAAGCACATAAGATGTGACGGAATAAAAATATAGTTTCAGGGGAGGAACCCGATAATGTTGTCGATGAAGAAGGGGATGCCTTGGGCATCCCCAAGCTTAGACGCTTGAGTCTTCTTAAAATATGCAGGGGTGAACCACCGGGGCATCCCCAAGCTTAGAGCTTTCACTCTCCTTGATCATATTGCATCATTCTCCTCTCTTGATCCTTGAAAACTTCCTCCACACCAAACTCGAAACAACTCATTAGAGGGTTAGTGGACAATAAAAATTAACATGTTCAGAGGTGACACAATCATTCTTAACACTTCTGGACATTGCATAAAGCTACTGGACATTAATGGATCAAAGAAATTCATCCAACATAGCAAAAGAGGCAATGCGAAATAAAAAGGCAGAATCTGTCCAAACACAACAGTCCGTAAAGATGGATTTTATTGAGGCACCAGACTTGCTCAAATGAAAATTCCCAAATTGAATGAAAGTTGCGTACATATCTGAGGATCACGCACGTAAATTGGCTTAATTTTCTGAGCTACCTACAGGGAGGCAGGTCGAAATTCGTGACAGCAAAGAAATCTGAAACTGCGCAGTAATCCAAATCTAGTATGAAGTTTACTATCAAAGACTTTACTTGGCACAACAAAACACAAAACTAAGATAAGGAGAGGTTGCTACAGTAGTAAACAACTTCCAAGACTCAAATATAAAACAAAAATACTGTAGTAAAAACATGGGTTGTCTCCCATAAGCGCTTTTCTTTAACGCCTTTCAGCTAGGCGCAGAAAGTGTATATCAAGTGTTATCGAGAGACGAAGCATCGGCATTACCTTGGGTTTTACCCTTACCTTTCTTGTTCTTTTTCTTACTCTTTGGCTTAGGGAATATATGTCTACCCCCGGGTGTAGAGGTGAATTTTAGGGTACCTTCTCCCATATCTATGACTGCTCCCAATAGTTTCAGCAGGGATCTTCCAAGTGTGATTTGTCCTGTTCCTGCACATTCAATAACAAGATAATCAATGGATATTGTTCTACCAAGAATGGTTGTATGCACACCCGCAGCTATTCCTTTAGGAATTATAACAGAGTTATCAATAAGAGTTATTCCTTCTCCCCTTCGACGAATTCCCAAAGTTTCAAAGATTTATGAATACTCTTAGGCATTAGGCAAAATTCAGTCATAATATCACAATTAGCATGAAGAGTTTGGTCACCTATAACAATTTTAATAGTAGGATCCCATAATGAACGTTCAGAGTTCACTAAAACTTGATCAAGACAGTTACGAACATATCCATAATTTTCATTCAAGCGAGATGCACTTGTCTCAAGAGTGTTTAATCTATTATAAATGCTGATAAGGGCTGAATCAAAGTTATTAGCTGAATCATGTGATGCAACCAACTTCTTTATGGCATTAAAAGCTTGATCCCCATTGCAATGAAGGAAATCTCCTCCCACTATAGCATCCAAGGCATATCTATAGTGAATCATAAGACCAAAATAAAAATTACTAAGGAGCAAACTTAGAGTCATTTGAGGTTCAGTTTTACTATAAGAAGTAAAAATTCTGGACCAAGCATCTTTAAAACTCTCCTCATCCCCTTGTTTAAAAGTGAAGACTAATTCCTCAGTTGAAGAAGTAACAAGTGCAGAACTAGACATGGTAACAAAAGTAAAATGCAAGTAACTATTTTTTGTGTGTTTTTGATATAGAGTGCAAGACAGTAAATAAAGTAAAGCTAGCAACTAATTTTTTTTGTGTTTTGATATAATGCAGCAAACAAAGTAGTAAAAAAAATAAAGCAAGACAAAAACAAAGTAAAGAGATTGGATTGTGGAGACTCCCCTTGCAGCGTGTCTTGATCTCCCCGGCAACGGCGCCAGAAAAAGATGTTGCTGGCGTGTAGTTGACGTGGGAGTTAGAAATCTTTGTGGTGTAGCTTTTCTTCAGTTCCCCGGCAATGGCGCCATAAAAAGAGCTTGATGGCGTGTAACTCACACGTTCGTTGGGAACCCCAAGAGGAAGGTATGATGCGCACAGCAGCAAGTTTTCCCTCAGAAAGAAACCAAGGTTTATCGAACCAGGAGGAGCCAAGAAGCACGTTGAAGGTTGATGGCGGCGGGATGTAGTGCGGCGCAACACCGGAGATTCCGGCGCCAACGTGGAACCTGCACAACACAACCAAAGTACTTTGCCCCAACGAAACAGTGAGGTTGTCAATCTCACCGGCTTGCTGTAACAAAGGATTAGATGTATAGTGTGGATGATGATTGTTTGCAGAGAACAATAAAGAACAAGTATTGCAGCAGATTTGTATTTCAGTATAAAAGAATGGACCGGGGTCCACAGTTCACTAGAGGTGTCTCTCCCATAAGATATAGCATGTTGGGTGAACAAATTACGGTCGGGCAATTGACAAATAGAGAGGGCATAACAATGCACATACATGACATGATGAATATTGTGAGATTTAATTGGGCATTACGACAAAGTACATAGACCGCTATCCAAAGCATGCATCTATTCCTAAAAAGTCCACCTTCAGAGTTATCATCCGAACCCCTTCCGGTATTAAGTTGCAAAACAACGGACAATTGCATTAAGTATGGTGCGTAATGTAATCAATAACTACATCCTCGGACATAGCATCAATGTTTTATCCCTAGTGGCAACAACACATCCACAACCTTAGAACTTTCACGTCATCGTCCTGCATTTAATGGAGGCATGAACCCACTATCGAGCATAAATACTCCCTCTTGGAGTTAAGAGCAAAAACTTGGCCGAGCCTCTACTAATAACGGAGAGCATGCAAGATCATAAACAACACATAGGTAATAGATTGATAATCAACATAACATAGTATTCTCTATCCATCGGATCCCGACAAACACAACATATAGAATTACAGATAGATGATCTTGATCATGTTAGGCAGCTCACAAGATCCGACAATGAAGCACATGAGGAGAAGACAACCATCTAGCTACCGCTATGGACCCATAGTCCGAGGGTGAACTACTCACTCATCACTCCGGAGGCGACCATGGCGGTGAAGAGTCCTCCGGGAGATGATTCCCCTCTCCGGCAGGGTGCCGGAGGTGATCTCCTGAATCCCCCGAGATGGGATTGGCGGCGGCGGCGTATCAGTAAGGTTTTCCGTATCGTGGCTCTCGGTACTGGGGGTTTCGCGACGAAGGCTTTAAGTAGGCGGAAGGGCAACGTGGGGGGCCACACGAGGGCCCCACACGCCAGGCCGGTGCGGCCAAGGGCCAGGCCGCGCCGCCCTATGGTGTCGGTGCCTCGTGGCCCCACTTCCTTTCCCCCTCGGTCTTCTGGAAGCTTCGTGCAAAAATAGGACCCTGGGCGTTGATTTCGTCCAATTCCGAGAATATTTCTTTACTAGGATTTCGAAACCAAAAACTGCCAGAAAATAGCAACTGGCTCTTCGGCATCTCGTTAATAGGTTAGTGCCGGAAAATGCATAAATACGACATATAATGTGTATAAAACATGTAGATATCATCAATAATGTGGCATGGAACATAAGAAATTATCGATACGTCGGAGACGTATCACTCCCCGGCAACGGCGCCAGAAAAGTGCTTGATGTCTACGGGTGCTTCTATTCTTGTAGACAGTGTTGGGCCTCCAAGAGCAGAGGTTTGTAGAACAGCAGCAAGTTTCTCTTAAGTGGATCACCCAAGGTTTATCGAACTCAGGGATGAAGAGGTCAAAGATATCCCTCTCAAGCAACCCTGCGATCACAATGCAAGAAGTCTCTTGTGTCCCCAACACACCTAATACACTTGTCAGATGTATAGGTGCACTAGTTCGGCGAAGAGATAGTGAAATACAAGTAATATGGATGTATATGAGTGGTAATAGCAATCTGAATAAAATATGGCAGCGAGTAAACATGCAACGGAACGGTAAATAAACGGAGATTCGATGTTTGGAAACAAGGCCTAGGGATCATACTTTCACTAGTGGACACTCTCAACATTGATCACATAATAAAACCACTCTACACTCTTTTGTTGGATGATGAACACCACTAATTGCGTAGGGCTACAAGAGCACCTCAATGCCGGAGTTAACAAGCTCCACAACATTCGATATTCATATTTAAATAACCTTAGAGTGCATGATAGATCATTGCAATTACACCAAGTACTAACATAGCATGCACACTGTCTCCATCACACTATGAAGGAGGAATAGATCATATCAATACTATCATAGCAATAATTAACTTCATAATCTACAAGAGATTACAATCATAACCTACGCCAAGTACTACATGATGCACACACTGTCACCTTTACACCATGGAGGAGGAATAGAGTACTTTAATAACATCACTAGAGTAACACATAGATGAATAGTGATACAAAACTCATATGAATCTCAATCATGTAAGGCAGCTCATGAGATCATTGTATTGAAGTACATAGGAGAGAGATTAACCACATAGCTACCGGTACAGCCCTTAGCCTCGAGGGAGAACTACTCCCTCCTCATGGGAGACAGCAGCGTTGATGGAGATGGCGGTGGTGTCGATGGAGATGCCTTCCGGGGGCACTTCCCCGTCCCGACGGCGTGCCGGAACAGAAACTCCTGTCCCCCAGATCTTGGCTTCGCGATGGCGGCGGCTCTGGAAGGTTTCTCGTACCGTGGCTTTTTCGTATCGAGGTTTTAGGCTAGGGACCTTTAAATAGGCGAAGAGGCGGAGTCGGAAGGCTGACGGGGGCGCCACACAATAGGGGGCGCGCCCCCCCTTGGGCCGCGCCGCCCTGTTGTCTGGTGGCCCTGTGGCCCTCCTCTGGTGGCTCTCGGGTGTTCTGGAAGCTTCGTGGAATTCTAAGATGCTGGGCGTTGATTTCGTCCGATTCCGAGAATATTTCCTTACTAGGATTTCCGAAACCAAAAACAGCGGAAAACGAGCAATTGGCCCTTCGGCATCTCGTCAATAGGTTAGTTCCGGAAAACGCATAAAATCATCATAAAGTGTGAACAAAACATGTAGGTATTGTCATAAAACAAGCATGGAACATAAGAAATTATAGATACGTTTGAGACGTATCAAGCTCCATAGGAGTATCAACCGTGCGCTCATCCCCAAGAGCAGCACAAGCAAGAAGATCCTGAATGTACTTTTCCTGAGAGATAGAAAAGCCATCAGAAGTGGAGGAAACCTCAATGCCAAGAAAATAGCGAAGAGGACCAAGATCAGTCATAAGAAACTGATCACGAAGACGAGCCTTGAGGAAGGCAATATACTCAGGATCATCACCAGTAATGATCATGTCATCAACATAGAGAAGAAGAAGAGTACGTCTACGAGGAGAAATGTGAACAAAAAGTGCTGGATCATGAAAACTAGGAGAGAAACCAGCAGCAGTCACCACAGAGGTGAAGCGCTCAAACCAGGCACGAGGGGCCTGTTTGAGGCCATAGAGAGAACGTCGAAGACGACAAACCATCCCATCGGGAACAGAATACCCACGAGGAGGCTGCATGTAAACCTCCTCACTCAACTCGCCATTAAGAAAAGCATTCGAACATCAAGGCCGGGAGACGGACCGGCGGCGAACGTAAGCAACAACAGGAAGAGTACGCACGGTAGTCATATGAGCCACGGGGGAAAAAGTCTCATCATAGTCACGGCCGTGCTCCCGCCGAAAACCACGAGCCACAAGACGCGCTTTATAGCGCTCAAGAGATCCATCGGAAGCGAGTCTTAATTTTATAGACCCACTTACACGTGATGGGACGAACACCGGAAGGGGGACAAACAAGATCCCAAGTGCCGGTGCGCTCAAGCACGGCGATCTCCTCGGCCATGGCAAGCTGCCATTCAGGATGACGCTCGGCATCCCGATAAGAAGTCGGCTCGGAAACGACGGAGAGACCATACTGACTAGGAGAGTAACGAACTCGAGCACGACGCTGACGAACAGGCCGTGAAGGGGGAAGCTCATCTGCAGAAGACAAGTCATCAGAAGAAGAGGAAGAAGGGACATCATCGGAAGGAGCCAAAGCCGGAGAACGAGGAGTACTAGGTGGACTAGACGAACGAGAGGATGGCGCCGAAGGGGGCGCATCAGAAGTAGGAGGGAGGGGAGGAGGGACAGCAGGGGGTGCATCCGGAAAAAGAAGAAAAGAGATATCATTCACCGGGTAAGTACCCGAGGTGGGGCGAGGATAGAAGGGACGCGTCTCATCAAACGTGACGTCACGAGAGATGCGCATCCGACGACCAACGGGGTCCCAACAGCGATAGCACTTATGCTCATCACTGTATCCAAGAAAAACACACTCAACAGACTGAGCGGTCAGTTTGGTGCGTTCGCGAGGAGGCAGAAGGACATAGCAGACGCAACCAAATGAACGGAGAGTCGAGTAGTCTGGAGAAACACCAGAGAGACGCTCGAGAGGAATGCCACCCTGTAGAGCAGCGGAAGGCTGAATGTTAATGAGGTGGGCCGACGTAGCGACGACCTCAGCCCCGAAATGTGGCGGAAGAGAAGAAGCAATCATCATAGCACGGGTGGTCTCAAGAAGATGACAATGCTTACGCTCGGCGACGCCATTTTGAGCATGCGCGCCGGGACAAGAAAACTGAGCGAGGGTGCCCTCCTCAGCAAGGACACCACGAAGGTGCTGGGAGATATACTCAGCAGCAGAATCAGCACGGAACACGAGAAACATCAGGGACAGAGAAAGAGGGAGTAGAAAGGGTGCCTCTACTAGAAACAGGAATAGAGGTACCATCAGCCGTGACAACACGGACAGGAGAAATAAGAGACCGAAGAGCAGACAAAATAGAGGACTCAGAGGTCATATGAAAGGAAGCTCCAGAATCCAGATACCACGGGGACGTACTCGACCGTGTAGAAAGTGGTGGTCGCGCAGTGCCGAAGAGCCGGTCACGGAACCGGCAGCGCTCGACAAGGAAGAGTCCGTAGTAGCGAGCGAGACCACGAAGACCCCCGAGAATGTCCCGATCGAGAGAGTGCAAGCCGCAGAAGATCCTGAAGAGCCAGCCTGCTGACGATCCTGGAACTCGCGGACGTAACCGGGATCCCGCGTCCAGCAGGTGGAGGAAGTGTGGCCAACCTTGCCACAGTAGGTGCAATGAGGACGAGGGCGGAGACTCGGACCGCGAGGCTGCTGACGTAAACTGGAATCCCAAGCATCAAACAGGCAGTGAAGCTGCGCTATCTCATGCGCAGAGAGGGGCGCGACTGGAGAGGTCGACATACAATCGAGTGCCGACGAGGAGCTATCACCCACACGCACGAGAGGCCACCAAAGGGGGCGACAGAGAGCAACACGCCGATGAAGACAGAGTCGGCAAAGCGCGGTCATAACCACGTGAAGAGGCCACGAAAGTCGATGTAGAGCGGCAGGCCGACATAGACGGAGTCGACGAACCGCGGCCATAACCGCGGGAAGAGGCCGCAAAAGTCGATGTAGAGCGGCGGGCCGACGTAGACGAAGTCGGCGAAGCGCGGGCAGAGCCGCATGAAGAGGTCGCAAAAGTCGATGTAGTCATGTAGAGCGGCAGGCCGAGGGAGACAAAATCGGCGAAGCACGGCCAGAGCCGCGGGAAGAGGCCCCGAAAGTCGGTATAGAGCGGCGAGCCGACGTAGACGGAGTCGGTGAAGCGCGGGCAGAGCCGCGTGAAGAGGCCGCAAACGGCGACGAAGAATGGTTAGCCGTCATACACGGAGGCAGCGGACAAAGACCAAGTACCGAAGGGAGGCCCAAAGATAAGGCAGGATCAGCGGAAGAAGACATCGGATAACAACAGCCGACGACAGTATTTTTTTTTCCTTTTTTTTGATTTTTTTTAGATCAAGTCAACTACAGGAGAGAAACCGGAGCTGAAGCAGGCGGAACCAGATCGATCGATCGGAGCAGGGTCCAGAGAAATCGGATCGGGGTAGGGAGAGAGCAGGGGCAAGAGAAATCGGATCGGGGCAGGGAGCACGCCACGCGCGGCAGCCACACGCGGGACTGGTGGACACGGAGTGCGGCCACGCGCGGGGAGCGGAGCTGGCGTATCTCGCACGGATCACACGAATCGGCGGGAGCGAGCGGGTCCGGGCGAGGTGCGGCCACGCGCGGGGAGCAGAGCGGAGGAGGGGCTGCTCGGGAGAATCGACACTGAGGAGAATCGGCCAGATCGAGGCGGGCGGGCCTGGGAGAATCGGCCGAGCGGAGCAGAGATCGAGCGGAGCAGGCAGGGACCAGATCGAGTACGAGGGGACGGGCGACGGAAGGAGAGGAACAAGCAACGTCGGCTGGCCGGGACTAGAGGATCAATTTTTGCTCTGATACCATGTTAAGCTTCATGCACTAGCCACTTGAACCAAAAGTCCGAACTGATAAAAAAGACTAGGCAATCCACATATACATTTCACAATAATATTGAAACAGTACTCATATATTCGAGGAGAGCAGCCGGAGTGTGGGACGTAGTACTACATTGGAAGCACACTGATGCAAGCAGAGAGGACCAGGTTTGCACTGGACGCCTAGACGGCCTAGGCCCTGCCCCTGCTTGGAAAGGAGGACGCACACAGTGCGTGCCCTACGGATCGCGCCATGAACATTTCAATTCCCAGCACACCGCATGTACTGCACCTGTTCCTCTACCCGGTTGTCACTTGTCAGTTTATATCGAGCTGCAGAGAGTACGGTACAGGCAAAAGGGCAGGCAGGAGGAATAAAAAGCCTGGTATTTTGTGAATGAACTGAAGCGTCCATCCGCGGAAAGCTACTTTTGGCCCTGCCGAGGTGCATGGGGGTTCGGCCGGAAAGCACAAGATGCGGAGTCGAGCATCGTGTGATTGGATTCCTGGTTCCCAAGTCGTGGCTGAAACTGCTTGTTTAGGCAGAGCTGGGATTAGGCAGGATTCTGCCTACCGCTACCGCTACTAATCTTGTTTAACCGGGCTAGCCCACGACTTATCCAAATGCAGATTATGTTAGCGTGCCGCCAACCTCTAATCATACTAGCGTCATAGATTTAGCATCGCCATATAGTAATCGAAATGTAGCTAGACCGCTAGATATAGATACGACGTGCCTCTGCCAGCGACTTTTGTTAGAAAGGGGAGGGATTCTTTTCGCATATAGTACTACTTAATTATGGTGTCGCAATCAGGAAATCAAGTGATCCAAAAGATTTTAGATTTGACTCTCCTGCAATGATTCGTAGCCACTATGCCACACTGGCAGCACCGGCAAGCGGTAGTTCTCGTCTGCATCTGCGATGAATCGTCTGCGCATTTAGGGTCAAGCTGAACTCCTGCACACTGCAACGTTTCTTCACGTGTCATCGAAGATCACAAGATATTAGCTTTCCTTTTCACTTCTTTGCTACTCAAGGACGGAATGATGGCATAGCTGATTAGCTCGGCTGATTTTGGAAGTGTACCGAGAGCAGCGTGGACAGCACGATGGGTCGATCGCATGGGGCTCCTCGCTATTAGCGCCTCCATCTCCATGTCAGGCGCAGAGCAGGCAAGGCCCGAATCTTCCCGTCCCGTTCAATTGATGCTGCAGATGTTTGCTATCTGCACACCTCAGCCTGCACAATGCCCGGCCTACTGATAAATACCGAATTTTTGGTGGAAGCAAATTTGGTGCACATGAGCACCAGTGCTCTCAGTTTTCAAAATATTTAAAAACTGTATTTCTGTATTTCAAAAAATTATCACATTTATTCCATGAATACATACACATATTCTGAATATTCATGCAAAGTTTCGGTAGAAATTACATTGTATTTTGAGCTACAGGGAAAAAATAAATTTGTGGCTACGTATAGAGGTATATATTTGTCAGAAATTTGTCTTTTTTGTATAGCTTAAACTATAACATATTTTTCTCCAAATTTTTTACCGTACCTTCAGAATGTTTATATGTATGTGGGTATTTAATTTCATATTTTTTGAAATCCAAAAAATATGATTTTTAGAAATCAGGAGCACTGGTGCTCATGTGCCATATACACTCTTCGATTTTTGGTGCATTATTATGTTTCAGATTTTTGTTTTGCTTATATAGGTCATTTGGTTTGTAATTTAAAATCACAGTGTTGTTTCTTATGGTCTGTTTTGCGTGCAATACAAAATGAAAATTATCACCGAGCCTGACCAGGTTTTTTGTGAATGAAAGTGTGCTTCCAAGAGCAGGAGCTGCTACTAACATAGCACTTTTGTTTTGGTGTACATTGCAAAAAGCCTACACTAGAATGGCAGGGTTTTGCTAGAAAAAACCGTAAAACGGCAGCTAATAAAACTTTATGCGAAAAAGTGGTATCTTTATGCTACGAAAGCTTCCCTTGTGTGACTCCTTGGCCAACTACAACTCAGCCTTGGAAGACGATGATGCCTTTTTTTTCGACCCCGCCCTATTGTCCTTGCTTTAAGCCACCATGAACTATAAGATGCAGTTGCGGCAAAAGAGCACGACGACAGATGCAGCGCCGTCGGGTTAGGCTTACTGTGGCAGCATTTTTAAATATTATATATTAATATTAATAAGATACTAATTATACCCATCTCAGCAACAACGCAGTGTCCTAATGGTAATACGGATTCACACAATAACAAAAATTTACATAAAAGAAAAAAGTCCCGCTACGCTGATCTATTTTCTTATAGAAGCAAACCAAACACCACCAGTAATCCACCTTCTCCAAAACTGTTGCCTCCAAGGAGGAAACACGGTGCATAAGGTCATAAGCGTCGTTGTTGTCCTCATCATAGATCATAGATTTTCACCTTAGAGAAATTCCGCGCTCACAGAACAATGCATTCAACAAGTTTATTGCCAAACACAACCAATTAAGACCAAACCATGGATTTTCACCTTGCAAGTTTAGAGTCTAAACTTCTCATGTGCTATCGCCCCCACCTACCATTGCCGTTGCTCCAAGTCACAAATCACCAAAGCCAAGATTTTTTTGTACTATTTTTAATGCACAATTTTAACCACTAGCATATAATAGATTATAAGGATTTAAAATATATAAATGTTACGTTGAGGAGGAGGAGGAGGAGGGGGTAGTGGAGGAGGAAGACTGGAAGAATGACGCGTCAGAGGGGGGAGACATGATCGTTGGAGGCGAACAACTCATCTGAAGATGTGACAAGCAGGAAGTGTCGCCATGACCATGGCGTGCCAGGGCACTCCAAGTAGCCTCCAAGTAGAAGAAGTAGATTGTGGTTTCAATGTTTCATTTTCCTTCACTGAAATTTGTGATTATTTTAATGATTTGTTTTATATTATAAATTAGTGCTCGCTTTTGTGATGTTTCAAATTTATACATCATATATATGGGGTCGTACAGAGTGAATGCACTACTAGGAAAAGGGCAATCAGTGGCGCACCACTTTTACCCATCAGTGGCGCACTAGAGGTCCGCCACTGTTATCACGCCACTGCTAAGTTTTAGTAGTGGCGCACTAGTGGTGCGCCACAACTATCCTAAGTAACAGTGGCGCACTATGTGGTGCGCCATTGACAAGTCCAGTGATGCGCCACTATTACCCCAAAGGGGTGCGCCATCGTTGTTCCGCGATAGTGCGCCACAACTCTATGGTTTCGGTGCGCTACTGCTACCTCCTGGGGTGCGCCACTGTTATGGCGTTCTGGTGCGTCATTGCTGCCTGTACAAGTGCGCCACTGCTAGTATTTCGTTTTTATTTTTTGTATTCCTGGCAGGTATTTGTACAGGTTGTATATCACACTATAACAACACAAATACAGTATATATAACACATATAAGCAGCTAGCATAGTATACCAATACATAGTCCTTCACATTAGCCTCCATAATTCACAAGATTTCAAATATTAGATAAGTGTTACGGTGTTACAAGTCACAAATGAGCTAGTGGTTACACAAGGTCGATCATCTAAACTAGCATCACATAGAAGAGAGCTAGAGTCACTACTAGCACCGTCCCGATGAAAGTGGTCTTCATCCGGTTCCTCCTCCGCTCCGTCCTCTCTCCCGCCAGATAGCGTGCGTATCTGTCTTCGGCCTCCGCTCTAGTGGTGTACCCTTTGTAGCTGTTACCGCTAAAACGGTGAACCTGTCTCCGACACTCCTCCTAGTCGTTGTAGACTCCGGGAACCTTGCCCTTGTACACGACATACCACGTCATATCTGCACATATATGAACAAGCCAAAGAAACATTAGTGCACGCTCATAGATGTTCGCAACGAATGAGAGCAAACTCAAAAACGATCCAAGTAGTATGAACTAAATGGAATGCCTCATACATTGTTGGTCGAAACAAATATGAACATCCCGGGATGGCGTTAGTGAGGCCAGGTAGGATGCACAAGAGATTGATATTTGTGCCATCACACCGGGCTCACTAGCGTCACCCCGGAGTGTAGTGACCACAAAATTTAATCATCGGCCAATTCAATTAAGAAGTGCAAACTCAAATGAGAGACAAGTAGCTAGTATGAACTAAATGGAATGCCTCATACATTGTTGGTCGAAACAAATATGAACATCCCGGGATGGCGTTAGTGAGGCCAGGTAGGATGCACAAGAGATTGATATTTGTGCCATCACACCAGGCTCACTAGCGTCACCCGGAGTGTAGTGACCACAAAATTTAATCATCGGCCAATGCAATTAAGAAGTGCAAACTCAAATAAGAGACAAGTAGCTAGTATGAACTAAATGGAATGCCTCATATTTTGTTGGTCGGAAAAAATATTAACATTTAGAGAAGGGGTAAGCGAAACCAAGTAGGATGCACAAGAGATTGAGATTGATATTTGTGTCATCGCACCAGGTTCACTGGCCCCTCCTCCAAGTGTATAGGTGACCAAACATTCTAATCATCGGCATTCTGAAAAACCAAAGCAAATGGAATGACGATGGCCTCGTACATTGTTGGTCCAAACAAATATGAACATCCCGGGATGGCCTAAGTGAGGCCAGGTAGGATGCACAAGAGATTGATACTTGTGCCATCGCACCAGGCTCACTTGCGTCACCCCGGGGTCCTCTGTTGACCAAACATTTCGTACACACATCATGGAAAACAGCCAATTCGTACACACATCATGGACATAACATCATCATACCTAACATCGTAGCTTCATACAATTTAAGATAGAATTCAAACAACACGAAGCAACGAAGATAGAGTTGACAACACTCTAAGTTCTAACTATCGGTGTCCGAGCTGGATTCGCCGGTGTGGGGGTAGTGCACACGGCAGGCGGTGTCGTCGAACACCTTGACGATCATCTCGCCGTCCCCCTCGTACAGGAAGGTGAGCTAGCAGCCGGGCTCGAGGTGGAGGTCACGGGCGAACTTGTCCCACCCCGTGTGCGGGTACATCTTGCCCTGCCCGTCGAACAGGACCTCCACGGGCCGGCGGCGAGGTTGCGGCTAGCCTCCCGTAGGCTGCAAGTGCGCCGGCTCGACGCCGTCGACGAACTCGGCGAACTTGTCCGGTAGCCTCTTGATGCCGAGTGGGTCGTCGTCGATGCGGAGGAGGAACTCGAAGCATCGTTCCTCATGCGAAGACGAGGAGGATGCGGGTGACGGTGACCAGTGGGGCCCTTGCTCGCTCCACCGCGGCGGCCCCTTCCCCGGCCCCGGGCGCCCGGGACCGCGGCCTCGACCGCCTCGCCGGCCACGGGACCGGCCATTCTACATGTTTACATTTTTGAACCATATTACGATCCATTCCACTAACAAAATTGGGCATGACCTATGCTAATTTATGGACATATGAGTGCCCCATTTTCGCCGAAACGGAAATGAATCAACATTTCGGCGATAATGGGCAACTCTGTCGATCCCTGCACAAGAATATGACACCATAGGTGCACGACAACAGCTAGCAGCACATCTCAGTAGCAGCAGTTGAACTCTGAAAATAAAAGAGCTACACTTGGTACTACTATAGCAGAAATAAAAGAAAGGCGCCAAAATGCAAGCCTGGACTGGTACCAATTGTTGCCCCCAACAGTACAAACATTTATACCATTTCATTTGATGATGACTGCTAGTACAAAAATGCAGTTCTTAAATATGAAGTTGTTCAATCTGCCCTTAAGTTGTGCACTTAAGACATCTCCCTACCAAGCTAGTACAAAATGGCTATCCAAATAAAGGGTACAACATCAAGTGAAAGTGCATGGACCCCCCATGTGTGGTTTTGGTAATTAATGACAATCCCTATGGACTAATGTTTGCATTGAGTTATATTTGTAGGAGTTGTCCATAGGCAATTCTTGAACCATATGTTGGCTTCAAGGTTGCAATAAGAAGAAATTGATGAAGGATATCAAGTGTCAAGTATGTC